>NW_028283584.1:820000-971000 GCF_059441095.1 Idiotropiscis lumnitzeri | reverse complement strand
AAACACTCAACCAGGGCTGCTTTTTTGAACATTTCTCGAGGGCCATGGCGAGCCATTTCAAAAAAGCTGCACAACTAACGTATAAAATATTGATAAATTTGCTCGGCCTGATGTGTGTGTAAAGTTTCACGAGTTGTCGTTCATATTTAGAACCTCATAATCAGCTTTGTTTTATTGCCGAACAGTGCAATGCCACTCCCACAACTTTTCATGAAAAAGGACGAATTTCGTATTGTGACATCCTCATGGCCGAAACAGTCATCCGAGCATATATGAGGGCGACCTTGTTGAGTTGCACGGAGAAAAACATCCAAGAAAATAACTTGTATTAGCTTTTACCAGTTGGGGGCGCTACTACTACGATGAAAAATAAGTTGGTAGATGTCTTCAGGGCTGAAGTATCCTCAAATGTGTGCAACTTCGAGAAGATAGGATCATCTGAGTCATGTTGCTGGAGCTTTTGTTGCCACAGAGTACAATCGGACTTTTCAGCACCGTAATAGCCACGCCTTTTGCCAAAACGTCACAAAATTCGGCAGAGAGTAAGATCATTGTCTTGAGTCTTTTCTGACTAATTTTCAGTCGGATTCGTCGAAAGGGCACCGTGCAGTACGTGACAATTAAAATAAAAACAAATTTTTGATTCCACTTGGCGGCACTGTGTGTATAACAAAATAATAACATTAAGATGTCTTCAGGTCGGGACGTTTTATTTACAGGTGAAGGTTTGGATTTTTAGGAGCATGTGCAGGGGAGTTATTAAGCATTCATTTATTTGTATTAGGTTCATTGTGTCTTCTTATTATTGATATTTGACTGATTCATTAAAAGCAGACAATTATGTTTTAGGTTAATTTTTTACCTGACATGTTTCGGCGAGTCTTTCGCCTACTTCAGAGTGTCGCATGATGGTGTCTTGAGCTGATGTTCCATGAGGGTGTGACTTACCTGTCAAAAAAATGAAAAAAATCAGAGCAGTAAAAGAACAAGCACAACATGAACATTACAAATCAGCAATCACTGACCACTGCAAAAGGGAAAACCACATCATGGACCGGGAGAAGGGCAGGGTCATCCACACAGAAGAGAACAAACAACAGCGCTGGATCAGAGAGGCCATTGAGATCTGCAAGCGAGGCATAAAAACCATGAACAGAGACAAGGGAGCCTTCATCCTCTCTACCACCTGGACCAGCATCTTGGCGGAGTGAACGGACAGCGGGGGGCGTGACTTGCCTTCATTCTTGTGACAGGTAAGTCACGCCCTCATGGAACATCAGCTGATAAAGGCGGGTCACAAGACACCATCATGTGACACTCTGAAGAAGGCGAAAGACTTTCGTATTGTGACATACTCAAGGCCTAAACACTCATCCGAGCAAATATAAGGTAGATTTTGTTAACATGCCCGGAGAAAAACATCAACGAAAATAATTTATATTTGTTTTAACCAGTTGGTGGCGCTACCACTGCGATCAAAAATAAGTTGGCAGCCGTCTTCAGGGCCTGAATATCCTCAAATGTGAAAAATTTCGAGAAGATGGATCATCTGAATCATTTTGCAGGAACTTTTGTTGCCACGGAGAATAATCAGACTCTGCGGCACCGTAATAGCCACGCCCTTCGAAGGAAAGTCACAAAAATAGGGATAGAGTAAGATCAATGTCTTGAGTCTTTTCTAGCCAATTTTCAATCAGATTCGTTAAAAGGGCACCGTGCAGTACGTCAAAATGTAAAAAATGATATTGATTGGCGCAAGGTGTATAACTGAATATAAACATATAGATGTCTTCAGGTACAGACTCTTTATGTACATGTGAAGTTTTGGATTTTTAGCAGCATGTGCAGGAGAGTTATTAAGCATTTTGTCCATTGCGGCGAAGGAAATCTTAAGTGAAAACTTTGATGCCCCGCCCCCGTCATATAGTATTTCGGAAACAAAAAATTTTAGCCCCAGTGTTTGTCCCAGGTCTTCAGATGCTACAGACAGAATTTTAAGGCAATCAGATGAAGCCTTTAGGATCAGGGTGCAAAAGAATGACCCCTGTAAACATGCAAAAAAGGGCAAAAGTCGGACTTTCAAAAATTCATAACTCACTTCCTGTTCATATTAGACGTTAAAATATCAAATTTTTCGCCATGCCCGATGAGACTGCCAGGTTTGGTGAGTTTTTGTGCATGTTTCGGGGGTCAAAAATGCGATCGAACAATCGGAAAAATAATAATAATAATTTCTACAAAAACAATAGGGACTTCGCAGCGGTCGCTGCTCAGGCCCTAATAATAATAATAATAATAATAATAAAAGTAATAATATTTTCTACAAAAACAATAGGGACCTCGCCGCGGTCGCTGCTCGGGCCCCAATAATAATTTCTACACAAAGTCCATTGTGGTGACCCGCCCCCTTTTAAGTAAATTCAAAATGGCCGACTTCCTGTAAAACCTAGCTCATTGCTCCAAGAGACTTTTTTGTAGGTCTTGGTCTTATACATACAGTGAACCCTCGCTACTTCGCGGTTCACCTTTCGCAGGTTCAGTGCTTCGCGGGTCTAAAAAATAT
Organism: Idiotropiscis lumnitzeri; assembly: GCF_059441095.1. NCBI lineage: Eukaryota > Metazoa > Chordata > Actinopteri > Syngnathiformes > Syngnathidae > Idiotropiscis > Idiotropiscis lumnitzeri. The sequence goes on along the minus strand of NW_028283584.1, from coordinate 968,437 downwards.
TCGGGGGCATTGTAGTTTCGCCGAGCGGCACGACGGGGCGCTGGAGCGGTTAGACGGCCGGCGTGCGCCGAAGAAGAGCGTGGGCGAAGAGGAGAGTGGACGAAGAAGAGCACGTTCCCCCGGACACGATCGGTGGCGACGTTTCGCGCGGTTCGGACCGTACCAGAGCTCCGGCCAGCGTGCGTGGCAGTTAAGCCGTAGAGGAGCACCTTCCCCGGGCACGGGCGGTGCCAAGCGGCCCCTAAGTTTAACCGAATGGAAGCTCCGGAGGAGGAGGGCATGCTCGCGTCACAGTAAGCCGAAGAGGAGCACCTTCCCCGGGCACGGGCGGTTCCAAGCGGCCCCTAAGTTTAACCGAATGGAAGCTCCGGAGGAGGAGGGCATGCTCGCGTCACAGTAAGCCGAAGAGGAGCACCTTCCCCGGGCACGGGCGGTGCCAAGCGGCCCCTAAGTTTAACCGAATGGAAGCTCCGGACGGAGGAGGACGGGCGTGTGTCACAGTTAAGCCAAATTGGAGCACCTCTTCTGCCCGGGCACGAGCGGAGCGCGAGGCTGTCAGTTATGAATGAATAAATGAATAAATAAATAAAGAATGCCACCTTTCATTTCACAGGGCACACCGGACGGCGTACCAGCAGGTAAAAGTCGGAGTAATTAAATAAATACAAAAAGAATGGCTGGGGAATAAAAAAATAATACGTTTTAATAATAATTTGGTTTTTTTGTTATAACATGAATTTCACTCTCTCTCTCCCCGTATATATATATATATATATATATATATATATATATATATATATATATATATATATATATTTATTATATATATTGTATATTTTTTTTAAGCATTTTTGAAGGTGCGCCGCTACTTCGCGGATTTTCAGTTTTCGCGGGTGGTCTCGGTCCCCATTAACCGCGATAACCGAGGGTTCACTGTACTCCATAAAATTTACAAAAAGCGAGGTGAAACACTCAACCAGAGCTGCTTTTTTTTAACATTTCTCGAGGGCCATGGCGAGCCATTTCAAAAAAGCTGCACAACTAACGTATAAAATATTGATAAATTTGCTCGGCCTGATGTGTGTGTAAAGTTTTACGAGTTGTCGTTCATATTTAGAACCTCATAATCAGCTTTGTTTTATTGCCGAACAGTGCAATGCCACTCCCACAACTTTTCACAAAAAATCACGAATTTCGTATTGTGACATCCTCATGGCCGAAACAGTCATCCGAGCATATATGAGGGCGACCTTGTTGAGTTGCACGGAGAAAAACATCCAAGAAAATAACTTGTATTAGCTTTTACCAGTTGGTGGCGCTACTACTACGATATAAAATAAGTTGGTAGATGTCTTCAGGGCTGAAGTATCCTCAAATGTGTACAACTTCGAGAAGATAGGATGATCTGAGTCATGTTGCCGGAGCTTTTGTTGCCACAGAGTACAATCGGACTTTTCAGCACCTTAATAGCCACGCCTTTTGCCAAAACGTCACAAAATTCGGCAGAGAGTAAGATCATTGTCTTGAGTCTTTTCTGACTAATTTTCAGTCGGATTCGTCAAAAGGGCACCGTGCAGTACGTGAAAATTAAAATAAAAACAAATTTTTGATTCCACTTGGCGGCACTGTGTGTATAACAAAATAATAACATTAAGATGTCTTCAGGTCGGGACGTTTTATTTACAGGTGAAGGTTTGGATTTTTAGGAGCATGTGCAGGGGAGTTATTAAGCATTCATTTATTTGTATTAGGTTCATTTTGTCTTCTTATTATTGATATTTGACTGATTCATTAAAAGCAGACAATTATGTTTTAGGTTAATTTTTTACCTGACATGTTTCGGCGAGTCTTTCGCCTTCTTCAGAGTGTCGCATGATGGTGTCTTGAGACCCGTCTTTATCAGCTGATGTTCCATGAGGGTGTGACTTACCTGTCAAAAAAATGAAAAATCAGAGCAGTAAAAGAACAAGCACAACATGAACATTACAAATCAGCAATCACTGACCACTGCAAAAGGGAAAACCACATCATGGACCGGGAGAAGGGCAGGGTCATCCGCACAGAAGAGAACAAACAACAGCGCTGGATCAGAGAGGCCATTGAGATCTGCAAGCGAGGCATAAAAACCATGAACAGAGACAAGGGAGCCTTCATCCTCTCTACCACCTGGACCAGCATCTTGGCGGAGTGAACGGACAGCGGGGGGCGTGACTTGCCTTCATTCTTGTGACAGGTAAGTCACGCCCTCATGGAACATCAGCTGATAAAGGCGGGTCACAAGACACCATCATGTGACACTCTGAAGAAGGCGAAAGACTTTCGTATTGTGACATGCTCAAGGCCTAAACACTCATCCGAGCAAATATAAGGTAGATTTTGTTAACATGCCCGGAGAAAAACATCAACGAAAATAATTTATATTTGTTTTAAAAAGTTGGTGGCGCTACCACTGCGATCAAAAATAAGTTGGCAGCCGTCTTCAGGGCCTGAATATCCTCAAATGTGAAAAATTTCGAGAAGATGGATCATCTGAATCATTTTGCAGTAACTTTTGTTGCCACGGAGAATAATCAGACTCTGCGGCACCGTAATAGCCACGCCCTTCGAAGGAAAGTCACAAAAATAGGGATAGAGTAAGATCAATGTCTTGAGTCTTTTCTAGCCAATTTTCAATCAGATTCGTTACAAGGGCACCGTGCAGTACGTCAAAATGTAAAAAATGATATTGATTGGCGCAAGGTGTATAACTGAATATAAACATATAGATGTCTTCAGGTACAGACTCTTTATGTACATGTGAAGTTTTGGATTTTTAGCAGCATGTGCAGGAGAGTTATTAAGCATTTTGTCCATTGCGGCGAAGGAAATCTTAAGTGAAAACTTTGATGCCCCGCCCCCGTCATATAGTATTTCGGAAACAAAAAATTTTAGCCCCAGTGTTTGTCCCAGGTCTTCAGATGCTACAGACAGAATTTTAAGGCAATCAGATGAAGCCTTTAGGATCAGGGTGCAAAAGAATGACCCCTGTAAACATGCAAAAAAGGGCAAAAGTCGGACTTTCAAAAATTCATAACTCACTTCCTGTTCATATTAGACGTTAAAATATCAAATTTTTCGCCATGCCCGATGAGACTGCCAGGTTTGGTGAGTTTTTGTGCATGTTTCGGGGGTCAAAAATGCGATCGAACAATCGGAAAAATAATAATAATAATTTCTACAAAAACAATAGGGACTTCGCAGCGGTCGCTGCTCAGGCCCTAATAATAATAATAATAATAATAATAAAAGTAATAATATTTTCTACAAAAACAATAGGGACCTCGCCGCGGTCGCTGCTCGGGCCCCAATAATAATTTCTACACAAAGTCCATTGTGGTGACCCGCCCCCTTTTAAGTAAATTCAAAATGGCCGACTTCCTGTAAAACCTAGCTCATTGCTCCAAGAGACTTTTTTGTAGGTCTTGGTCTTATACATACAGTGAACCCTCGCTACTTCGCGGTTCACCTTTCGCAGGTTCAGTGCTTCGCGGGTCTAAAAAATATTCGGGGGCATTGTAGTTTCGCCGAGCGGCACGACGGGGCGCTGGAGCGGTTAGACGGCCGGCGTGCGCCGAAGAAGAGCGTGGGCGAAGAGGAGAGTGGACGAAGAAGAGCACGTTCCCCCGGACATGATCTGTGGCGACGTTTCGCGCGGTTCGGACCGTACCAGAGCTCCGGCCAGCGTGCGTGGCAGTTAAGCCGTAGAGGAGCACCTTCCCCGGGCACGGGCGGTGCCAAGCGGCCCCTAAGTTTAACCGAATGGAAGCTCCGGAGGAGGAGGGCATGCTCGCGTCACAGTAAGCCGAAGAGGAGCACCTTCCCCGGGCACGGGCGGTTCCAAGCGGCCCCTAAGTTTAACCGAATGGAAGCTCCGGAGGAGGAGGGCATGCTCGCGTCACAGTAAGCCGAAGAGGAGCACCTTCCCCGGGCACGGGCGGTGCCAAGCGGCCCCTAAGTTTAACCGAATGGAAGCTCCGGACGGAGGAGGACGGGCGTGTGTCACAGTTAAGCCAAATTGGAGCACCTCTTCTGCCCGGGCACGAGCAGAGCGCGAGGCTGTCAGTTATGAATGAATAAATGAATAAATAAATAAAGAATGCCACCTTTCATTTCACAGGGCACACCGGACGGCGTACCAGCAGGTAAAAGTCGGAGTAATTAAATAAATACAAAAAGAATGGCTGGGGAATAAAAAAATAATACGTTTTAATAATAATTTGGTTTTTTTGTTATAACATGAATTTCACTCTCTCTCTCCCCGTATATATATATATATATATATATATATATTTATTATATATATTGTATATTTTTTTTAAGCATTTTTGAAGGTGCGCCGCTACTTCGCGGATTTTCAGTTTTCGCGGGTGGTCTCGTCCCCATTAACCGCGATAACCGAGGGTTCACTGTACTCCATAAAATTTACAAAAAGCGAGGTGAAACACTCAACCAGAGCTGCTTTTTTTTAACATTTCTCGAGGGCCATGGCGAGCCATTTCAAAAAAGCTGCACAACTAACGTATAAAATATTGATAAATTTGCTCGGCCTGATGTGTGTGTAAAGTTTTACGAGTTGTCGTTCATATTTAGAACCTCATAATAAGCTTTGTTTTATTGCCGAACAGTGCAATGCCACTCCCACAACTTTTCACGAAAAATCACGAATTTCGTATTGTGACATCCTCATGGCCGAAACAGTCATCCGAGCATATATGAGGGCGACCTTGTTGAGTTGCACGGAGAAAAACATCCAAGAAAATAACTTGTATTAGCTTTTACCAGTTGGTGGCGCTACTACTACGATATAAAATAAGTTGGTAGATGTCTTCAGGGCTGAAGTATCCTCAAATGTGTACAACTTCGAGAAGATAGGATGATCTGAGTCATGTTGCCGGAGCTTTTGTTGCCACAGAGTACAATCGGACTTTTCAGCACCTTAATAGCCACGCCTTTTGCCAAAACGTCACAAAATTCGGCAGAGAGTAAGATCATTGTCTTGAGTCTTTTCTGACTAATTTTCAGTCGGATTCGTCAAAAGGGCACCGTGCAGTACGTGAAAATTAAAATAAAAACAAATTTTTGATTCCACTTGGCGGCACTGTGTGTATAACAAAATAATAACATTAAGATGTCTTCAGGTCGGGACGTTTTATTTACAGGTGAAGGTTTGGATTTTTAGGAGCATGTGCAGGGGAGTTATTAAGCATTCATTTATTTGTATTAGGTTCATTTTGTCTTCTTATTATTGATATTTGACTGATTCATTAAAAGCAGACAATTATGTTTTAGGTTAATTTTTTACCTGACATGTTTCGGCGAGTCTTTCGCCTTCTTCAGAGTGTCGCATGATGGTGTCTTGAGACCCGTCTTTATCAGCTGATGTTCCATGAGGGTGTGACTTACCTGTCAAAAAAAAGGAAAAATCAGAGCAGTAAAAGAACAAGCACAACATGAACATTACAAATCAGCAATCACTGACCACTGCAAAAGGGAAAACCACATCATGGACCGGGAGAAGGGCAGGGTCATCCGCACCGAAGAGAACAAACAACAGCGCTGGATCAGAGAGGCCATTGAGATCTGCAAGCGAGGCATAAAAACCATGAACAGAGACAAGGGAGCCTTCATCCTCTCTACCACCTGGAGCAGCATTTTGGCGGAGTGAACGGACAGCGGGGGGCGTGACTTGCCTTCATTCTTGTGACAGGTAAGTCACGCCCTCATGGAACATCAGCTGATAAAGACGGGCCACAAGACACCATCATGTGACACTCTGAAGAAGGCGAAAGACTTTCGTATTGTGACATCCTCAAGGCCTAAACACTCATCCGAGCAAATGTAAGGTAGATTTTGTTAACCTGCCCGGAGAAAAAAATCAACGAAAATGATTTGTATTTGTTTTAACCAGTTGGTGGCGCTACCACTGCGATCAAAAATAAGTTGGCAGCCGTCTTCAGGGCCTGAATATCCTCAAATGTGAAAAATTTCGAGAAGATGGATCATCTGAATCATTTTGCAGGAACTTTTGTTGCCACGGAGAATAATCAGACTCTGCGGCACCGTAATAGCCACGCCCTTCGAAGGAAAGTCACAAAAATAGGGATAGAGTAAGATCAATGTCTTGAGTCTTTTCTAGCCAATTTTCAATCAGATTCGTTAAAAGGGCACCGTGCAGTACGTCAAAATGTAAAAAATGATATTGATTGGCGCAAGGTGTATAACTGAATATAAACATATAGATGTCTTCAGGTACAGACTCTTTATGTACATGTGAAGTTTTGGATTTTTAGCAGCATGTGCAGGAGAGTTATTAAGCATTTTGTCCATTGCGGCGAAGGAAATCTTAAGTGAAAACTTTGATGCCCCGCCCCCGTCATATAGTATTTCGGAAACAAAAAATTTTAGCCCCAGTGTTTGTGCCAGGTCTTCAGATGCTACAGACAGAATTTTAAGGCAATCAGATGAAGCCTTTAGGATCAGGGTGCAAAAGAATGACCCCTGTAAACATGCAAAAAAGGGCAAAAGTCGGACTTTCAAAAATTCATAACTCACTTCCTGTTCATATTAGACGTTAAAATATCAAATTTTTCGCCATGCCTGATGAGACTGCCAAGTTTGGTGAGTTTTTGTGCATGTTTCGGGGGTCAAAAATGCGATCGAACAATCGGAAAAATAATAATAATAATAATTTCTACAAAAACAATAGGGACTTCGCAGCGGTCGCTGCTCAGACCCTAATAATAATAATAATAATAATAATAAAAGTAATAATATCTTCTACAAAAACAATAGGGACCTCGCCGCGGTCGCTGCTCGGGCCCCAATAATAATTTCTACACAAAGTCCATTGTGGTGACCCGCCCCCTTTTCAGTAAATTCAAAATGGCCGACTTCCTGTAAAACCTAGCTCATTGCTCCAAGAGACTTTTTTGTAGGTCTTGGTCTTATACATACAGTGAACCCTCGCTACTTCGCGGTTCACCTTTCGCGGGTTCAGTGCTTCGCGGGTCTAAAAAATATTCGGGGGCATTGTAGTTTCGCCGAGCGGCACGACGGGGCGCTGGAGCGGTTAGACGGCCGGCGTGCGCCGAAGAAGAGCGTGGGCGAAGAGGAGAGTGGACGAAGAAGAGCACGTTCCCCCGGACACGATCGGTGGCGACGTTTCGCGCGGTTCGGACCGTACCAGAGCTCCGGCCAGCGTGCGTGGCAGTTAAGCCGTAGAGGAGCACCTTCCCCGGGCACGGGCAGTGCCAAGCGGCCCCTAAGTTTAACCGAATGGAAGCTCCGGAGGAGGAGGGCATGCTCGCGTCACAGTAAGCCGAAGAGGAGCACCTTCCCCGGGCACGGGCGGTTCCAAGCGGCCCCTAAGTTTAACCGAATGGAAGCTCCGGAGGAGGAGGGCATGCTCGCGTCACAGTAAGCCGAAGAGGAGCACCTTCCCCGGGCACGGGCGGTGCCAAGCGGCCCCTAAGTTTAACCGAATGGAAGCTCCGGGGGAGGAGGACGGGCGTGTGTCACAGTTAAGCCAAATTGGAGCACCTCTTCTGCCCGGGCACGAGCGGAGCGCGAGGCTGTCAGTTATGAATGAATAAATGAATAAATAAATAAAGAATGCCACCTTTCATTTCACAGGGCACACCGGACGGCGTACCAGCAGGTAAAAGTCGGAGTAATTAAATAAATACAAAAAGAATGGCTGGGGAATAAAAAAATAATACGTTTTAATAATAATTTGTTTTTTTTGTTATAACATGAATTTCACTCTCTCTCTCCCCGTATATATATATATATATATATATATATATATATATATATATATATATATATATATTTATATATTTATTATATATTTTTTTTAAGCATTTTTGAAGGTGCGCCGCTACTTCGCGGATTTTCAGTTTTCGCGGGTGGTCTCGGTCCCCATTAACCGCGATAACCGAGGGTTCACTGTACTCCATAAAATTTACAAAAAGCGAGGTGAAACACTCAACCAGGGCTGCTTTTTTGAACATTTCTCGAGGGCCATGGCGAGCCATTTCAAAAAAGCTGCACAACTAACGTATAAAATATTGATAAATTTGCTCGGCCTTATGTGTGTGTAAAGTTTCACGAGTTGTCGTTCATATTTAGAACCTCATAATCAGCTTTGTTTTATTGCCGAACAGTGCAATGCCACTCCCACAACTTTTCATGAAAAAGGACGAATTTCGTATTGTGACATCCTCATGGCCGAAACAGTCATCCGAGCATATATGAGGGCGACCTTGTTGAGTTGCACGGAGAAAAACATCCAAGAAAATAACTTGTATTAGCTTTTACCAGTTGGGGGCGCTACTACTACGATGAAAAATAAGTTGGTAGATGTCTTCAGGGCTGAAGTATCCTCAAATGTGTGCAACTTCGAGAAGATAGGATCATCTGAGTCATGTTGCTGGAGCTTTTGTTGCCACAGAGTACAATCGGACTTTTCAGCACCGTAATAGCCACGCCTTTTGCCAAAACGTCACAAAATTCGGCAGAGAGTAAGATCATTGTCTTGAGTCTTTTCTGACTAATTTTCAGTCGGATTCGTCGAAAGGGCACCGTGCAGTACGTGACAATTAAAATAAAAACAAATTTTTGATTCCACTTGGCGGCACTGTGTGTATAACAAAATAATAACATTAAGATGTCTTCAGGTCGGGACGTTTTATTTACAGGTGAAGGTTTGGATTTTTAGGAGCATGTGCAGGGGAGTTATTAAGCATTCATTTATTTGTATTAGGTTCATTTTGTCTTCTTATTATTGATATTTGACTGATTCATTAAAAGCAGACAATTATGTTTTAGGTTAATTTTTTACCTGACATGTTTCGGCGAGTCTTTCGCCTACTTCAGAGTGTCGCATGATGGTGTCTTGAGCTGATGTTCCATGAGGGTGTGACTTACCTGTCAAAAAAATGAAAAAAATCAGAGCAGTAAAAGAACAAGCACAACATGAACATTACAAATCAGCAATCACTGACCACTGCAAAAGGGAAAACCACATCATGGACCGGGAGAAGGGCAGGGTCATCCGCACAGAAGAGAACAAACAACAGCGCTGGATCAGAGAGGCCATTGAGATCTGCAAGCGAGGCATAAAAACCATGAACAGAGACAAGGGAGCCTTCATCCTCTCTACCACCTGGACCAGCATCTTGGCGGAGTGAACGGACAGCGGGGGGCGTGACTTGCCTTCATTCTTGTGACAGGTAAGTCACGCCCTCATGGAACATCAGCTGATAAAGGCGGGTCACAAGACACCATCATGTGACACTCTGAAGAAGGCGAAAGACTTTCGTATTGTGACATGCTCAAGGCCTAAACACTCATCCGAGCAAATATAAGGTAGATTTTGTTAACATGCCCGGAGAAAAACATCAACGAAAATAATTTATATTTGTTTTAACCAGTTGGTGGCGCTACCACTGCGATCAAAAATAAGTTGGCAGCCGTCTTCAGGGCCTGAATATCCTCAAATGTGAAAAATTTCGAGAAGATGGATCATCTGAATCATTTTGCAGGAACTTTTGTTGCCACGGAGAATAATCAGACTCTGCGGCACCGTAATAGCCACGCCCTTCGAAGGAAAGTCACAAAAATAGGGATAGAGTAAGATCAATGTCTTGAGTCTTTTCTAGCCAATTTTCAATCAGATTCGTTACAAGGGCACCGTGCAGTACGTCAAAATGTAAAAAATGATATTGATTGGCGCAAGGTGTATAACTGAATATAAACATATAGATGTCTTCAGGTACAGACTCTTTATGTACATGTGAAGTTTTGGATTTTTAGCAGCATGTGCAGGAGAGTTATTAAGCATTTTGTCCATTGCGGCGAAGGAAATCTTAAGTGAAAACTTTGATGCCCCGCCCCCGTCATATAGTATTTCGGAAACAAAAAATTTTAGCCCCAGTGTTTGTCCCAGGTCTTCAGATGCTACAGACAGAATTTTAAGGCAATCAGATGAAGCCTTTAGGATCAGGGTGCAAAAGAATGACCCCTGTAAACATGCAAAAAAGGGCAAAAGTCGGACTTTCAAAAATTCATAACTCACTTCCTGTTCATATTAGACGTTAAAATATCAAATTTTTCGCCATGCCCGATGAGACTGCCAGGTTTGGTGAGTTTTTGTGCATGTTTCGGGGGTCAAAAATGCGATCGAACAATCGGAAAAATAATAATAATAATTTCTACAAAAACAATAGGGACTTCGCAGCGGTCGCTGCTCAGGCCCTAATAATAATAATAATAATAATAATAAAAGTAATAATATTTTCTACAAAAACAATAGGGACCTCGCCGCGGCCGCTGCTCGGGCCCCAATAATAATTTCTACACAAAGTCCATTGTGGTGACCCGCCCCCTTTTAAGTAAATTCAAAATGGCCGACTTCCTGTAAAACCTAGCTCATTGCTCCAAGAGACTTTTTTGTAGGTCTTGGTCTTATACATACAGTGAACCCTCGCTACTTCGCGGTTCACCTTTCGCAGGTTCAGTGCTTCGCGGGTCTAAAAAATATTCGGGGGCATTGTAGTTTCGCCGAGCGGCACGACGGGGCGCTGGAGCGGTTAGACGGCCGGCGTGCGCCGAAGAAGAGCGTGGGCGAAGAGGAGAGTGGACGAAGAAGAGCACGTTCCCCCGGACACGATCGGTGGCGACGTTTCGCGCGGTTCGGACCGTACCAGAGCTCCGGCCAGCGTGCGTGGCAGTTAAGCCGTAGAGGAGCACCTTCCCCGGGCACGGGCGGTGCCAAGCGGCCCCTAAGTTTAACCGAATGGAAGCTCCGGAGGAGGAGGGCATGCTCGCGTCACAGTAAGCCGAAGAGGAGCACCTTCCCCGGGCACGGGCGGTTCCAAGCGGCCCCTAAGTTTAACCGAATGGAAGCTCCGGGGGAGGAGGGCGGGCGTGTGTCACAGTTAAGCCAAATTGGAGCACCTCTTCTACCCGGGCACGAGCGGAGCGCGAGGCTGTCAGTTATGAATGAATAAATGAATAAATAAATAAAGAATGCCACCTTTCATTTCACAGGGCACACCGGACGGCGTACCAGCAGGTAAAAGTCGGAGTAATTAAATAAATACTAAAAGAATGGCTGGGGAATAAAAAAATAATACGTTTTAATAATAATTTGGTTTTTTTGATATAACATGAATTTCACTCTCTCTCTCCCCGTATATATATATATATATATATATATATATATATATATTTATTATATATATTGTATATTTTTTTTAAGCATTTTTGAAGGTGCGCCGCTACTTCGCGGATTTTCAGTTTTCGCGGGTGGTCTCGGTCCCCATTAACCGCGATAACCGAGGGTTCACTGTACTCCATAAAATTTACAAAAAGCGAGGTGAAACACTCAACCAGAGCTGCTTTTTTTAACATTTCTCGAGGGCCATGGCGAGCCATTTCAAAAAAGCTGCACAACTAACGTATAAAATATTGATAAATTTGCTCGGCCTGATGTGTGTGTAAAGTTTTACGAGTTGTCGTTCATATTTAGAACCTCATAATCAGCTTTGTTTTATTGCCGAACAGTGCAATGCCACTCCCACAACTTTTCACGAAAAAGGACGAATTTCGTATTGTGACATCCTCATGGCCGAAACAGTCATCCGAGCATTTATGAGGGCGACCTTGTTGAGTTGCACGGAGAAAAACATCCAAGAAAATAACTTGTATTAGCTTTTACCAGTTGGTGGCGCTACTACTACGATGTAAAATAAGTTGGTAGATGTCTTCAGGGCTGAAGTATCCTCAAATGTGTACAACTTCGAGAAGATAGGATCATCTGAGTCATGTTGCCGGAGCTTTTGTTGCCACAGAGTACAATCGGACTTTTCAGCACCTTAATAGCCACGCCTTTTGCCAAAACGTCACAAAATTCGGCAGAGAGTAAGATCATTGTCTTGAGTCTTTTCTGACTAATTTTCAGTCGGATTCGTCAAAAGGGCACCGTGCAGTACGTGAAAATTAAAATAAAAACAAATTTTTGATTCCACTTGGCGGCACTGTGTGTATAACAAAATAATAACATTACGATGTCTTCAGGTCGGGACGTTTTATTTACAGGTGAAGGTTTGGATTTTTAGGAGCATGTGCAGGGGAGTTATTAAGCATTCATTTATTTGTATTAGGTTCATTTTGTCTTCTTATTATTGATATTTGACTGATTCATTAAAAGCAGACAATTATGTTTTAGGTTAATTTTTTACCTGACATGTTTCGGCGAGTCTTTCGCCTTCTTCAGAGTGTCGCATGATGGTGTCTTGAGCTGATGTTCCATGAGGGTGTGACTTACCTGTCAAAAAAATGAAAAAAATCAGAGCAGTAAAAGAACAAGCACAACATGAACATTACAAATCAGCAATCACTGACCACTGCAAAAGGGAAAACCACATCATGGACCGGGAGAAGGGCAGGGTCATCCGCACAGAAGAGAACAAACAACAGCGCTGGATCAGAGAGGCCATTGAGATCTGCAAGCGAGGCATAAAAACCATGAACAGAGACAAGGGAGCCTTCATCCTCTCTACCACCTGGACCAGCATCTTGGCGGAGTGAACGGACAGCGGGGGGCGTGACTTGCCTTCATTCTTGTGACAGGTAAGTCACGCCCTCATGGAACATCAGCTGATAAAGACGGGTCACAAGACAGCATCATGTGACACTCTGAAGAAGGCGAAAGACTTTCGTATTGTGACATGCTCAAGGCCTAAACACTAATCCGAGCAAATATAAGGTAGATTTTGTTCACCTGCCCGGAGAAAAACATCAACGAAAATAATTTGTATTTGTTTTAACCAGTTGGTGGCGCTACCACTGCGATCAAAAATAAGTTGGCAGCCGTCTTCAGGGCCTGAATATCCTCAAATGTGAAAAATTTCGAGAAGATGGATCATCTGAATCATTTTGCAGGAACTTTTGTTGCCACGGAGAATAATCAGACTCTGCGGCACCGTAATAGCCACGCCCTTCGAAGGAAAGTCACAAAAATAGGGATAGAGTAAGATCAATGTCTTGAGTCTTTTCTAGCCAATTTTCAATCAGATCCGTTAAAAGGGCACCGTGCAGTACGTCAAAATGTAAAAAATGATATTGATTGGCGCAAGGTGTATAACTGAATATAAACATATAGATGTCTTCAGGTACAGACTCTTTATGTACATGTGAAGTTTTGGATTTTTAGCAGCATGTGCAGGAGAGTTATTAAGCATTTTGTCCATTGCGGCGAAGGAAATCTTAAGTGAAAACTTTGAAGCCCCGCCCCCGTCATATAGTATTTCGGAAACAAAAAATTTTAGCCCCAGTGTTTGTCCCAGGTCTTCAGATGCTACAGACAGAATTTTAAGGCAATCAGATGAAGCCTTTAGGATCAGGGTGCAAAAGAATGACCCCTGTAAACATGCAAAAAAGGGCAAAAGTCGGACTTTCAAAAATTCATAACTCACTTCCTGTTAATATTAGACGTTAAAATATCAAATTTTTCGCCATGCCCGATGAGACTGCCAAGTTTGGTGAGTTTTTGTGCATGTTTCGGGGGTCAAAAATGCGATCGAACAATCGGAAAAATAATAATAATAATAATTTCTACAAAAACAATAGGGACTTCGCAGCGGTCGCTGCTCAGGACCTAATAATAATAATAATAATATTAATAATAATAAAAGTAATAATATTTTCGACAAAAACAATAGGGACCTCGCAGCCGTCGCAGCTCGGGCCCTAATAACAATTTCTAGAAAAACAATAGGGACCTCGCAGCGGTCACTGCTCGGGCCCTAATAATAATAATAATAAAAATAATAATAATTTCCACAAAAACAATGGGGACCTCGTAGCGGTCGCTGCTCAGGCCCTAATAATAATTTCTACAAAAACAATAGGGACCTCGCCGCCGTCGCTGCTCGGGCCCCAATAATAATTTCTACACAAAGTCCATTGTGGTGACCCGCCCCCTTTTAAGTAAATTCAAAATGGCCGACTTCCTGTAAAACCTAGCTCATTGCTCCAAGAGACTTTTTTGTAGGTCTTGGTCTTATACATACAGTGAACCCTCGCTACTTCGCGGTTCACCTTTCGCGGGTTCAGTGCTTCGCGGGTCTAAAAAATATTCGGGGGCATTGTAGTTTCGCCGAGCGGCACGACGGGGCGCTGGAGCGGTTAGACGGCCGGCGTGCGCCGAAGAAGAGCGTGGGCGAAGAGGAGAGTGGACGAAGAAGAGCACGTTCTCCCGGACACGATCGGTGGCGACGTTTCGCGCGGTTCGGACCGTACCAGAGCTCCGGCCGGCGTGCGTGGCAGTTAAGCCGTAGAGGAGCACCTTCCCCGGGCACGGGCGGTGCCAAGCGGCCCCTAAGTTTAACCGAATGGAAGCTCCGGAGGAGGAGGGCATGCTCGCGTCACAGTAAGCCGAAGAGGAGCACCTTCCCCGGGCACGGGCGGTTCCAAGCGGCCCCTAAGTTTAACCGAATGGAAGCTCCGGAGGAGGAGGGCATGCTCGCGTCACAGTAAGCCGAAGAGGAGCACCTTCCCCGGGCACGGGCGGTTCCAAGCGGCCCCTAAGTTTAACTGAATGGAAGCTCCGGAGGAGGAGGGCATGCTCGCGTCACAGTAAGCCGAAGAGGAGCACCTTCCCCGGGCACGGGCGGTGCCAAGCGGCCCCTAAGTTTAACCGAATGGAAGTTCCGGGGGAGGAGGGCGGGCGTGTGTCACAGTTAAGCCGAATTGGAGCACCTCTTCCGCCCGGGCACGAGCGGAGCGCGAGGCTGTCAGTTATGAATGAATAAATGAATAAATAAATAAAGAATGCCACCTTTCATTTCACAGGGCACACCGGACGGCGTACCAGCAGGTAAAAGTCGGAGTAATTAAATAAATACAAAAAGAATGGCTGGGGAATAAAAAAATAATACGTTTTAATAATAATTTGGTTTTTTTGTTATAAAATGAATTTCACTCTCTCTCTCCCCGTATATATATATATATATATATATATATATATATATATATATATATTTATTATATATATTGTATATTTTTTTTAAGCATTTTTGAAGGTGCGCCGCTACTTCGCGGATTTTCAGTTTTCGCGGGTGGTCTCGGTCCCCATTAACCGCGATAACCGAGGGTTCACTGTACTCCATAAAATTTACAAAAAGCGAGGTGAAACACTCAATCAGGGCTGCTTTTTTGAACATTTCTCGAGGGCCATGGCGAGCCATTTCAAAAAAGCTGCACAACTAACGTATAAAATATTGATAAATTTGCTCGGCCTGATGTGTGTGTAAAGTTTCACGAGTTGTCGTTCATATTTAGAACCTCATAATCAGCGTTGTTTTATTGCCGAACAGTGCAATGCCACTCCCACAACTTTTCACGAAAAAGGACTAATTTCGTATTGTGACATCCTCATGGCCGAAACAGTCATCCGAGCATATATGAGGGCGACCTTGTTGAGTTGCACGGAGAAAAACATCCAAGAAAATAACTTGTATTAGCTTTTACCAGTTGGTGGCGCTACTACTACGATGAAAAATAAGTCGGTAGATGTCTTCAGGGCTGAAGTATCCTCAAATGTGTACAACTTCGAGAAGATAGGATCATCTGAGTCATGTTGCCGGAGCTTTTGTTGCCACAGAGTACAATCGGACTTTTCAGCACCTTAATAGCCACGCCTTTTGCCAAAACGTCACAAAATTCGGCAGAGAGTAAGATCATTGTCTTGAGTCTTTTCTGACTAATTTTCAGTCGGATTCGTCAAAAGGGCACCGTGCAGTACGTGAAAATTAAAATAAAAACAAATTTTTGATTCCACTTGGCGGCGCTGTGTGTATAACAAAATAATAACATTAAGATGTCTTCAGGTCGGGACGTTTTATTTACAGGTGAAGGTTTGGATTTTTAGGAGCATGTGCAGGGGAGTTATTAAGCATTCATTTATTTGTATTAGGTTCATTTTGTCTTCTTATTATTGATATTTGACTGATTCATTAAAAGCAGACAATTATGTTTTAGGTTAATTTTTTACCTGACATGTTTCGGCGAGTCTTTTGCCTTCTTCAGAGTGTCGCATGATGGTGTCTTGAGCTGATGTTCCATGAGGGTGTGACTTACCTGTCAAAAAAATGAAAAAATCAGAGCAGTAAAAGAACAAGCACAACATGAACATTACAAATCAGCAATCACTGACCACTGCAAAAGGGAAAACCACATCATGGACCGGGAGAAGGGCAGGGTCATCCGCACAGAAGAGAACAAACAACAGCGCTGGATCAGAGAGGCCATTGAGATCTGCAAGCGAGGCATAAAAACCATGAACAGAGACAAGGGAGCCTTCATCCTCTCTACCACCTGGAGCAGCATCTTGGCGGAGTGAACGGACAGCGGGGGGCGTGACTTGCCTTCATTCTTGTGACAGGTAAGTCACGCCCTCAAGGAACATCAGCTGATAAAGACGGGTCACAAGACAGAATCATGTGACACTCTGAAGAAGGCGAAAGACTTTCGTATTGTGACATGCTCAAGGCCTAAACACTCATCCGAGCAAATATAAGGTAGATTATGTTCACCTGCCCGGAGAAAAACATCAACGAAAATAATTTGTATTTGTTTTAACCAGTTGGTGGCACTACCACTGCGATCAAAAATAAGTTGGCAGCCGTCTTCAGGGCCTGAATATCCTCAAATGTGAAAGATTTCCAGAAGATGGATCATCTGAATCATTTTGCAGGAACTTTTGTTGCCACGGAGAATAATCAGACTCTGCGGCACCGTAATAGCCACGCCCTTCGAAGGAAAGTCACAAAAATAGGGATAGAGTAAGATCAATGTCTTGAGTCTTTTCTAGCCAATTTTCAATCAGATTCGTTACAAGGGCACCGTGCAGTACGTCAAAATGTAAAAAATGATATTGATTGGCGCAAGGTGTATAACTGAATATAAACATATAGATGTCTTCAGGTACAGACTCTTTATGTACATGTGAAGTTTTGGATTTTTAGCAGCATGTGCAGGAGAGTTATTAAGCATTTTGTCCATTGCGGCGAAGGAAATCTTAAGTGAAAACTTTGATGCCCCGCCCCCGTCATATAGTATTTCGGAAACAAAAAATTTTAGCCCCAGTGTTTGTCCCAGGTCTTCAGATGCTACAGACAGAATTTTAAGGCAATCAGATGAAGCCTTTAGGATCAGGGTGCAAAAGAATGACCCCTGTAAACATGCAAAAAAGGGCAAAAGTCGGACTTTCAAAAATTCATAACTCACTTCCTGTTCATATTAGACGTTAAAATATCAAATTTTTCGCCATGCCCGATGAGACTGCCAGGTTTGGTGAGTTTTTGTGCATGTTTCGGGGGTCAAAAATGCGATCGAACAATCGGAAAAATAATAATAATAATTTCTACAAAAACAATAGGGACTTCGCAGCGGTCGCTGCTCAGGCCCTAATAATAATAATAATAATAATAATAAAAGTAATAATATTTTCTACAAAAACAATAGGGACCTCGCCGCGGTCGCTGCTCGGGCCCCAATAATAATTTCTACACAAAGTCCATTGTGGTGACCCGCCCCCTTTTAAGTAAATTCAAAATGGCCGACTTCCTGTAAAACCTAGCTCATTGCTCCAAGAGACTTTTTTGTAGGTCTTGGTCTTATACATACAGTGAACCCTCGCTACTTCGCGGTTCACCTTTCGCAGGTTCAGTGCTTCGCGGGTCTAAAAAATATTCGGGGGCATTGTAGTTTCGCCGAGCGGCACGACGGGGCGCTGGAGCGGTTAGACGGCCGGCGTGCGCCGAAGAAGAGCGTGGGCGAAGAGGAGAGTGGACGAAGAAGAGCACGTTCCCCCGGACATGATCTGTGGCGACGTTTCGCGCGGTTCGGACCGTACCAGAGCTCCGGCCAGCGTGCGTGGCAGTTAAGCCGTAGAGGAGCACCTTCCCCGGGCACGGGCGGTGCCAAGCGGCCCCTAAGTTTAACCGAATGGAAGCTCCGGAGGAGGAGGGCATGCTCGCGTCACAGTAAGCCGAAGAGGAGCACCTTCCCCGGGCACGGGCGGTTCCAAGCGGCCCCTAAGTTTAACCGAATGGAAGCTCCGGAGGAGGAGGGCATGCTCGCGTCACAGTAAGCCGAAGAGGAGCACCTTCCCCGGGCACGGGCGGTGCCAAGCGGCCCCTAAGTTTAACCGAATGGAAGCTCCGGACGGAGGAGGACGGGCGTGTGTCACAGTTAAGCCAAATTGGAGCACCTCTTCTGCCCGGGCACGAGCAGAGCGCGAGGCTGTCAGTTATGAATGAATAAATGAATAAATAAATAAAGAATGCCACCTTTCATTTCACAGGGCACACCGGACGGCGTACCAGCAGGTAAAAGTCGGAGTAATTAAATAAATACAAAAAGAATGGCTGGGGAATAAAAAAATAATACGTTTTAATAATAATTTGGTTTTTTTGTTATAACATGAATTTCACTCTCTCTCTCCCCGTATATATATATATATATATATATATATATTTATTATATATATTGTATATTTTTTTTAAGCATTTTTGAAGGTGCGCCGCTACTTCGCGGATTTTCAGTTTTCGCGGGTGGTCTCGTCCCCATTAACCGCGATAACCGAGGGTTCACTGTACTCCATAAAATTTACAAAAAGCGAGGTGAAACACTCAACCAGAGCTGCTTTTTTTTAACATTTCTCGAGGGCCATGGCGAGCCATTTCAAAAAAGCTGCACAACTAACGTATAAAATATTGATAAATTTGCTCGGCCTGATGTGTGTGTAAAGTTTTACGAGTTGTCGTTCATATTTAGAACCTCATAATCAGCTTTGTTTTATTGCCGAACAGTGCAATGCCACTCCCACAACTTTTCACGAAAAATCACGAATTTCGTATTGTGACATCCTCATGGCCGAAACAGTCATCCGAGCATATATGAGGGCGACCTTGTTGAGTTGCACGGAGAAAAACATCCAAGAAAATAACTTGTATTAGCTTTTACCAGTTGGTGGCGCTACTACTACGATATAAAATAAGTTGGTAGATGTCTTCAGGGCTGAAGTATCCTCAAATGTGTACAACTTCGAGAAGATAGGATGATCTGAGTCATGTTGCCGGAGCTTTTGTTGCCACAGAGTACAATCGGACTTTTCAGCACCTTAATAGCCACGCCTTTTGCCAAAACGTCACAAAATTCGGCAGAGAGTAAGATCATTGTCTTGAGTCTTTTCTGACTAATTTTCAGTCGGATTCGTCAAAAGGGCACCGTGCAGTACGTGAAAATTAAAATAAAAACAAATTTTTGATTCCACTTGGCGGCACTGTGTGTATAACAAAATAATAACATTAAGATGTCTTCAGGTCGGGACGTTTTATTTACAGGTGAAGGTTTGGATTTTTAGGAGCATGTGCAGGGGAGTTATTAAGCATTCATTTATTGTATTAGGTTCATTTTGTCTTCTTATTATTGATATTTGACTGATTCATTAAAAGCAGACAATTATGTTTTAGGTTAATTTTTTACCTGACATGTTTCGGCGAGTCTTTCGCCTTCTTCAGAGTGTCGCATGATGGTGTCTTGAGACCCGTCTTTATCAGCTGATGTTCCATGAGGGTGTGACTTACCTGTCAAAAAAAAGGAAAAATCAGAGCAGTAAAAGAACAAGCACAACATGAACATTACAAATCAGCAATCACTGACCACTGCAAAAGGGAAAACCACATCATGGACCGGGAGAAGGGCAGGGTCATCCGCACCGAAGAGAACAAACAACAGCGCTGGATCAGAGAGGCCATTGAGATCTGCAAGCGAGGCATAAAAACCATGAACAGAGACAAGGGAGCCTTCATCCTCTCTACCACCTGGAGCAGCATTTTGGCGGAGTGAACGGACAGCGGGGGGCGTGACTTGCCTTCATTCTTGTGACAGGTAAGTCACGCCCTCATGGAACATCAGCTGATAAAGACGGGCCACAAGACACCATCATGTGACACTCTGAAGAAGGCGAAAGACTTTCGTATTGTGACATCCTCAAGGCCTAAACACTCATCCGAGCAAATGTAAGGTAGATTTTGTTAACCTGCCCGGAGAAAAAAATCAACAAAAATGATTTGTATTTGTTTTAACCAGTTGGTGGCGCTACCACTGCGATCAAAAATAAGTTGGCAGCCGTCTTCAGGGCCTGAATATCCTCAAATGTGAAAAATTTCGAGAAGATGGATCATCTGAATCATTTTGCAGGAACTTTTGTTGCCACGGAGAATAATCAGACTCTGCGGCACCGTAATAGCCACGCCCTTCGAAGGAAAGTCACAAAAATAGGGATAGAGTAAGATCAATGTCTTGAGTCTTTTCTAGCCAATTTTCAATCAGATTCGTTAAAAGGGCACCGTGCAGTACGTCAAAATGTAAAAAATGATATTGATTGGCGCAAGGTGTATAACTGAATATAAACATATAGATGTCTTCAGGTACAGACTCTTTATGTACATGTGAAGTTTTGGATTTTTAGCAGCATGTGCAGGAGAGTTATTAAGCATTTTGTCCATTGCGGCGAAGGAAATCTTAAGTGAAAACTTTGATGCCCCGCCCCCGTCATATAGTATTTCGGAAACAAAAAATTTTAGCCCCAGTGTTTGTGCCAGGTCTTCAGATGCTACAGACAGAATTTTAAGGCAATCAGATGAAGCCTTTAGGATCAGGGTGCAAAAGAATGACCCCTGTAAACATGCAAAAAAGGGCAAAAGTCAGACTTTCAAAAATTCATAACTCACTTCCTGTTCATATTAGACGTTAAAATATCAAATTTTTCGCCATGCCCGGTGAGACTGCCAAGTTTGGTGAGTTTTTGTGCATGTTTCGGGGGTCAAAAATGCGATCGAACAATCGGAAAAATAATAATAATAATAATTTCTACAAAAACAATAGGGACTTCGCAGCGGTCGCTGCTCAGACCCTAATAATAATAATAATAATAATAATAAAAGTAATAATATCTTCTACAAAAACAATAGGGACCTCGCCGCGGTCGCTGCTCGGGCCCCAATAATAATTTCTACACAAAGTCCATTGTGGTGACCCGCCCCCTTTTCAGTAAATTCAAAATGGCCGACTTCCTGTAAAACCTAGCTCATTGCTCCAAGAGACTTTTTTGTAGGTCTTGGTCTTATACATACAGTGAACCCTCGCTACTTCGCGGTTCACCTTTCGCGGGTTCAGTGCTTCGCGGGTCTAAAAAATATTCGGGGGCATTGTAGTTTCGCCGAGCGGCACGACGGGGCGCTGGAGCGGTTAGACGGCCGGCGTGCGCCGAAGAAGAGCGTGGGCGAAGAGGAGAGTGGACGAAGAAGAGCACGTTCCCCCGGACACGATCGGTGGCGACGTTTCGCGCGGTTCGGACCGTACCAGAGCTCCGGCCAGCGTGCGTGGCAGTTAAGCCGTAGAGGAGCACCTTCCCCGGGCACGGGCAGTGCCAAGCGGCCCCTAAGTTTAACCGAATGGAAGCTCCGGAGGAGGAGGGCATGCTCGCGTCACAGTAAGCCGAAGAGGAGCACCTTCCCCGGGCACGGGCGGTTCCAAGCGGCCCCTAAGTTTAACCGAATGGAAGCTCCGGAGGAGGAGGGCATGCTCGCGTCACAGTAAGCCGAAGAGGAGCACCTTCCCCGGGCACGGGCGGTGCCAAGCGGCCCCTAAGTTTAACCGAATGGAAGCTCCGGGGGAGGAGGACGGGCGTGTGTCACAGTTAAGCCAAATTGGAGCACCTCTTCTGCCCGGGCACGAGCGGAGCGCGAGGCTGTCAGTTATGAATGAATAAATGAATAAATAAATAAAGAATGCCACCTTTCATTTCACAGGGCACACCGGACGGCGTACCAGCAGGTAAAAGTCGGAGTAATTAAATAAATACAAAAAGAATGGCTGGGGAATAAAAAAATAATACGTTTTAATAATAATTTGTTTTTTTTGTTATAACATGAATTTCACTCTCTCTCTCCCCGTATATATATATATATATATATATATATATATATATATATATATATATATATATTATATATTTATTATATATATTGTATATTTTTTTTAAGCATTTTTGAAGGTGCGCCGCTACTTCGCGGATTTTCAGTTTTCGCGGGTGGTCTCGGTCCCCATTAACCGCGATAACCGAGGGTTCACTGTACTCCATAAAATTTACAAAAAGCGAGGTGAAACACTCAACCAGAGCTGCTTTTTTTTAACATTTCTCGAGGGCCATGGCGAGCCATTTAAAAAAAGCTGCACAACTAACGTATAAAATATTGATAAATTTGCTCGGCCTGATGTGTGTGTAAAGTTTTACGAGTTGTCGTTCATATTTAGAACCTCATAATCAGCTTTGTTTTATTGCTGAACAGTGCAATGCCACTCCCACAACTTTTCACGAAAAATCACGAATTTCGTATTGTGACATCCTCATGGCCGAAACAGTCATCCGAGCATATATGAGGGCGACCTTGTTGAGTTGCACGGAGAAAAACATCCAAGAAAATAACTTGTATTAGCTTTTACCAGTTGGTGGCGCTACTACTACGATGTAAAATAAGTTGGTAGATGTCTTCAGGGCTGAAGTATCCTCAAATGTGTACAACTTCGAGAAGATAGGATCATCTGAGTCATGTTGCCGGAGCTTTTGTTGCCACAGAGTACAATCGGACTTTTCAGCACCTTAATTAGCCACGCCTTTTGCCAAAACGTCACAAAATTCGGCAGAGAGTAAGATCATTGTCTTAAGTCTTTTCTGACTAATTTTCAGTCGGATTCGTCAAAAGGGCACCATGCAGTACGTGAAAATTAAAATAAAAACAAATTTTTGATTCCACTTGGCGGCACTGTGTGTATAACAAAATAATAACATTAAGATGTCTTCAGGTCGGGACGTTTTATTTACAGGTGAAGGTTTGGATTTTTAGGAGCATGTGCAGGGGAGTTATTAAGCATTCATTTATTTGTATTAGGTTCATTTTGTCTTCTTATTATTGATATTTGACTGATTCATTAAAAGCAGACAATTATGTTTTAGGTTAATTTTTTACCTGACATGTTTCGGCGAGTCTTTCGCCTTCTTCAGAGTGTCGCATGATGGTGTCTTGAGCTGATGTTCCATGAGGGTGTGACTTACCTGTCAAAAAAATGAAAAAATCAGAGCAGTAAAAGAACAAGCACAACATGAACATTACAAATCAGCAATCACTGACCACTGCAAAAGGGAAAACCACATCATGGACCGGGAGAAGGGCAGGGTCATCCGCACAGAAGAGAACAAACAACAGCGCTGGATCAGAGAGGCCATTGAGATCTGCAAGCGAGGCATAAAAACCATGAACAGAGACAAGGGAGCCTTCATCCTCTCTACCACCTGGACCAGCATCTTGGCGGAGTGAACGGACAGCGGGGGGCGTGACTTGCCTTCATTCTTGTGACAGGTAAGTCACGCCCTCATGGAACATCAGCTGATAAAGACGGGTCACAAGACACCATCATGTGACACTCTGAAGAAGGCGAAAGACTTTCGTATTGTGACATGCTCAAGGCCTAAACACTCATCCGAGCAAATATAAGGTAGATTTTGTTAACCTGCCCGGAGAAAAACATCAACGAAAATAATTTGTATTTGTTTTAACCAGTTGGTGGCGCTACCACTGCGATCAAAAATAAGTTGGCAGCCGTCTTCAGGGCCTGAATATCCTCAAATGTGAAAGATTTCCAGAAGATGGATCATCTGAATCATTTTGCAGGAACTTTTGTTGCCACGGAGAAAAATCAGACTCTGCGGCACCGTAATAGCCACGCCCTTTGAAGGAAAGTCATAAAAATAGGGATAGAGTAAGATCAATGTCTTGAGTCTTTTCTAGCCAATTTTCAGTCGGATTCGTTAAAAGGGCACCGTGCAGTACGTCAAAATGTAAACATTTATATTGATTGGCGCAAGGTGTATAACTGAATATAAACATATAGATGTCTTCAGGTACCGACTCTTTATGTACATGTGAAGTTTTGGATTTTTAGCAGCACGGGCAGGAGAGTTATTAAGCATTTTGTCCATTGCGGCGAAGGAAATCTTAAGTGAAAACTTTGAAGCCCCGCCCCCGTCATATAGTATTTCGGAAACAAAAAATTTTAGCCCCAGTGTTTGTCCCAGGTCTTAAGATGCTCCAGACAGAACTTTAAGGCAATCAGATGAAGCCTTTAGGATCAGGGTGCAAAAGAATGACCCCTGTAAACATGCAAAAAAGGGCAAAAGTCGGACTTTCAAAAATTCATAACTCACTTCCTGTTCATATTAGACGTTAAAAAATATCAAATTTTTCGCCATGCCCGATGAGACTGCCAAGTTTGGTGAGTTTTTGTGCATGTTTCGGGGGTCAAAAATGCGATCGAACAATCGGAAAAATAATAATAATAATAATTTCTACAAAAACAATAGGGACTTCGCAGCGGTCGCTGCTCAGGCCCTAATAATAATAATAATAATAATAATAATAATAATAAAAGTAATAATATTTTCTACAAAAACAATAGGGACCTCGCCGCGGTCGCTGCTCGGGCCCCAATAATAATTTCTACACAAAGTCCATTGTGGAGACCCGCCCCCTTTTAAGTAAATTCAAAATGGCCGACTTCCTGTAAAACCTAGCTCATTGCTCCAAGAGACTTTTTTGTAGGTCTTGGTCTTATACATACAGTGAACCCTCGCTACTTCGAGGTTCACCTTTCGCGGGTTCAGTGCTTCGCGGGTCTAAAAAATATTCGGGGGCATTGTAGTTTCGCCGAGCGGCACGACGGGGCGCTGGAGCGGTTAGACGGCCGGCGTGCGCCGAAGAAGAGCGTGGGCGAAGAGGAGAGTGGACGAAGAAGAGCACGTTCCCCCGGACACGATCGGTGGCGACGTTTCGCGCGGTTCGGACCGTACCAGAGCTCCGGCCGGCGTGCGTGGCAGTTAAGCCGTAGAGGAGCACCTTCCCCGGGCACGGGCGGTTCCAAGCGGCCCCTGAGTTTAACCGAATGGAAGCTCCGGAGGAGGAGGGCATGCTCGCGTCACAGTAAGCCGAAGAGGAGCACCTTCCCCGGGCACGGGCGGTTCCAAGCGGCCCCTAAGTTTAACCGAATGGAAGCTCCGGAGGAGGAGGGCATGCTCGCGTCACAGTAAGCCGAAGAGGAGCACCTTCCCCGGGCACGGGCGGTGCCAAGCGGCCCCTAAGTTTAACCGAATGGAAGCTCCGGGGGAGGAGGGCGGGCGTGTGTCACAGTTAAGCCGAATTGGAGCACCTCTTCTGCCGGGCACAAGCGGAGCGCGAGGCTGTCAGTTATGAATGAATAAATGAATAAATAAATAAAGAATGCCACCTTTCATTTCACAGGGCACACCGGACGGCGTACCAGCAGGTAAAAGTCGGAGTAATTAAATAAATACAAAAAGAATGGTTGGGGAATAAAAAAATAATAAGTTTTAATAATAATTTGTTTTTTTTGTTATAACATGAATTTCACTCTCTCTCTCTCTCTCTCCCCCCGTATATATATATATATATATATATATATATATATATATATATATATATATATATATTTATATATTTATTATATATTTTTTTTAAGCATTTTTGAAGGTGCGCCGCTACTTCGCGGATTTTCAGTTTTCGCGGGTGGTCTCGGTCCCCATTAACCGCGATAACCGAGGGTTCACTGTACTCCATAAAATTTACAAAAAGCGAGGTGAAACACTCAACCAGGGCTGCTTTTTTGAACATTTCTCGAGGGCCATGGCGAGCCATTTCAAAAAAGCTGCACAACTAACGTATAAAATATTGATAAATTTGCTCGGCCTGATGTGTGTGTAAAGTTTCACGAGTTGTCGTTCATATTTAGAACCTCATAATCAGCTTTGTTTTATTGCCGAACAGTGCAATGCCACTCCCACAACTTTTCATGAAAAAGGACGAATTTCGTATTGTGACATCCTCATGGCCGAAACAGTCATCCGAGCATATATGAGGGCGACCTTGTTGAGTTGCACGGAGAAAAACATCCAAGAAAATAACTTGTATTAGCTTTTACCAGTTGGGGGCGCTACTACTACGATGAAAAATAAGTTGGTAGATGTCTTCAGGGCTGAAGTATCCTCAAATGTGTGCAACTTCGAGAAGATAGGATCATCTGAGTCATGTTGCTGGAGCTTTTGTTGCCACAGAGTACAATCGGACTTTTCAGCACCGTAATAGCCACGCCTTTTGCCAAAACGTCACAAAATTCGGCAGAGAGTAAGATCATTGTCTTGAGTCTTTTCTGACTAATTTTCAGTCGGATTCGTCGAAAGGGCACCGTGCAGTACGTGACAATTAAAATAAAAACAAATTTTTGATTCCACTTGGCGGCACTGTGTGTATAACAAAATAATAACATTAAGATGTCTTCAGGTCGGGACGTTTTATTTACAGGTGAAGGTTTGGATTTTTAGGAGCATGTGCAGGGGAGTTATTAAGCATTCATTTATTTGTATTAGGTTCATTTTGTCTTCTTATTATTGATATTTGACTGATTCATTAAAAGCAGACAATTATGTTTTAGGTTAATTTTTTACCTGACATGTTTCGGCGAGTCTTTCGCCTACTTCAGAGTGTCGCATGATGGTGTCTTGAGCTGATGTTCCATGAGGGTGTGACTTACCTGTCAAAAAAATGAAAAAAATCAGAGCAGTAAAAGAACAAGCACAACATGAACATTACAAATCAGCAATCACTGACCACTGCAAAAGGGAAAACCACATCATGGACCGGGAGAAGGGCAGGGTCATCCGCACAGAAGAGAACAAACAACAGCGCTGGATCAGAGAGGCCATTGAGATCTGCAAGCGAGGCATAAAAACCATGAACAGAGACAAGGGAGCCTTCATCCTCTCTACCACCTGGACCAGCATCTTGGCGGAGTGAACGGACAGCGGGGGGCGTGACTTGCCTTCATTCTTGTGACAGGTAAGTCACGCCCTCATGGAACATCAGCTGATAAAGGCGGGTCACAAGACACCATCATGTGACACTCTGAAGAAGGCGAAAGACTTTCGTATTGTGACATGCTCAAGGCCTAAACACTCATCCGAGCAAATATAAGGTAGATTTTGTTAACATGCCCGGAGAAAAACATCAACGAAAATAATTTATATTTGTTTTAACCAGTTGGTGGCGCTACCACTGCGATCAAAAATAAGTTGGCAGCCGTCTTCAGGGCCTGAATATCCTCAAATGTGAAAAATTTCGAGAAGATGGATCATCTGAATCATTTTGCAGGAACTTTTGTTGCCACGGAGAATAATCAGACTCTGCGGCACCGTAATAGCCACGCCCTTCGAAGGAAAGTCACAAAAATAGGGATAGAGTAAGATCAATGTCTTGAGTCTTTTCTAGCCAATTTTCAATCAGATTCGTTACAAGGGCACCGTGCAGTACGTCAAAATGTAAAAAATGATATTGATTGGCGCAAGGTGTATAACTGAATATAAACATATAGATGTCTTCAGGTACAGACTCTTTATGTACATGTGAAGTTTTGGATTTTTAGCAGCATGTGCAGGAGAGTTATTAAGCATTTTGTCCATTGCGGCGAAGGAAATCTTAAGTGAAAACTTTGATGCCCCGCCCCCGTCATATAGTATTTCGGAAACAAAAAATTTTAGCCCCAGTGTTTGTCCCAGGTCTTCAGATGCTACAGACAGAATTTTAAGGCAATCAGATGAAGCCTTTAGGATCAGGGTGCAAAAGAATGACCCCTGTAAACATGCAAAAAAGGGCAAAAGTCGGACTTTCAAAAATTCATAACTCACTTCCTGTTCATATTAGACGTTAAAATATCAAATTTTTCGCCATGCCCGATGAGACTGCCAGGTTTGGTGAGTTTTTGTGCATGTTTCGGGGGTCAAAAATGCGATCGAACAATCGGAAAAATAATAATAATAATTTCTACAAAAACAATAGGGACTTCGCAGCGGTCGCTGCTCAGGCCCTAATAATAATAATAATAATAATAATAAAAGTAATAATATTTTCTACAAAAACAATAGGGACCTCGCCGCGGTCGCTGCTCGGGCCCCAATAATAATTTCTACACAAAGTCCATTGTGGTGACCCGCCCCCTTTTAAGTAAATTCAAAATGGCCGACTTCCTGTAAAACCTAGCTCATTGCTCCAAGAGACTTTTTTGTAGGTCTTGGTCTTATACATACAGTGAACCCTCGCTACTTCGCGGTTCACCTTTCGCAGGTTCAGTGCTTCGCGGGTCTAAAAAATATTCGGGGGCATTGTAGTTTCGCCGAGCGGCACGACGGGGCGCTGGAGCGGTTAGACGGCCGGCGTGCGCCGAAGAAGAGCGTGGGCGAAGAGGAGAGTGGACGAAGAAGAGCACGTTCCCCCGGACACGATCGGTGGCGACGTTTCGCGCGGTTCGGACCGTACCAGAGCTCCGGCCAGCGTGCGTGGCAGTTAAGCCGTAGAGGAGCACCTTCCCCGGGCACGGGCGGTGCCAAGCGGCCCCTACGTTTAACCGAATGGAAGCTCCGGAGGAGGAGGGCATGCTCGCGTCACAGTAAGCCGAAGAGGAGCACCTTCCCCGGGCACGGGCGGTTCCAAGCGGCCCCTAAGTTTAACCGAATGGAAGCTCCGGGGGAGGAGGGCGGGCGTGTGTCACAGTTAAGCCAAATTGGAGCACCTCTTCTACCCGGGCACGAGCGGAGCGCGAGGCTGTCAGTTATGAATGAATAAATGAATAAATAAATAAAGAATGCCACCTTTCATTTCACAGGGCACACCGGACGGCGTACCAGCAGGTAAAAGTCGGAGTAATTAAATAAATACTAAAAGAATGGCTGGGGAATAAAAAAATAATACGTTTTAATAATAATTTGGTTTTTTTGATATAACATGAATTTCACTCTCTCTCTCCCCGTATATATATATATATATATATATATATATATATATATTTATTATATATATTGTATATTTTTTTTAAGCATTTTTGAAGGTGCGCCGCTACTTCGCGGATTTTCAGTTTTCGCGGGTGGTCTCGGTCCCCATTAACCGCGATAACCGAGGGTTCACTGTACTCCATAAAATTTACAAAAAGCGAGGTGAAACACTCAACCAGAGCTGCTTTTTTTAACATTTCTCGAGGGCCATGGCGAGCCATTTCAAAAAAGCTGCACAACTAACGTATAAAATATTGATAAATTTGCTCGGCCTGATGTGTGTGTAAAGTTTTACGAGTTGTCGTTCATATTTAGAACCTCATAATCAGCTTTGTTTTATTGCCGAACAGTGCAATGCCACTCCCACAACTTTTCACGAAAAAGGACGAATTTCGTATTGTGACATCCTCATGGCCGAAACAGTCATCCGAGCATTTATGAGGGCGACCTTGTTGAGTTGCACGGAGAAAAACATCCAAGAAAATAACTTGTATTAGCTTTTACCAGTTGGTGGCGCTACTACTACGATGTAAAATAAGTTGGTAGATGTCTTCAGGGCTGAAGTATCCTCAAATGTGTACAACTTCGAGAAGATAGGATCATCTGAGTCATGTTGCCGGAGCTTTTGTTGCCACAGAGTACAATCGGACTTTTCAGCACCTTAATAGCCACGCCTTTTGCCAAAACGTCACAAAATTCGGCAGAGAGTAAGATCATTGTCTTGAGTCTTTTCTGACTAATTTTCAGTCGGATTCGTCAAAAGGGCACCGTGCAGTACGTGAAAATTAAAATAAAAACAAATTTTTGATTCCACTTGGCGGCACTGTGTGTATAACAAAATAATAACATTACGATGTCTTCAGGTCGGGACGTTTTATTTACAGGTGAAGGTTTGGATTTTTAGGAGCATGTGCAGGGGAGTTATTAAGCATTCATTTATTTGTATTAGGTTCATTTTGTCTTCTTATTATTGATATTTGACTGATTCATTAAAAGCAGACAATTATGTTTTAGGTTAATTTTTTACCTGACATGTTTGGGCGAGTCTTTCGCCTACTTCAGAGTGTCGCATGATGGTGTCTTGAGCTGATGTTCCATGAGGGTGTGACTTACCTGTCAAAAAAATGAAAAAAATCAGAGCAGTAAAAGAACAAGCACAACATGAACATTACAAATCAGCAATCACTGACCACTGCAAAAGGGAAAACCACATCATGGACCGGGAGAAGGGCAGGGTCATCCGCACAGAAGAGAACAAACAACAGCGCTGGATCAGAGAGGCCATTGAGATCTGCAAGCGAGGCATAAAAACCATGAACAGAGACAAGGGAGCCTTCATCCTCTCTACCACCTGGACCAGCATCTTGGCGGAGTGAACGGACAGCGGGGGGCGTGACTTGCCTTCATTCTTGTGACAGGTAAGTCACGCCCTCATGGAACATCAGCTGATAAAGACGGGTCACAAGACAGCATCATGTGACACTCTGAAGAAGGCGAAAGACTTTCGTATTGTGACATGCTCAAGGCCTAAACACTAATCCGAGCAAATATAAGGTAGATTTTGTTCACCTGCCCGGAGAAAAACATCAACGAAAATAATTTGTATTTGTTTTAACCAGTTGGTGGCGCTACCACTGCGATCAAAAATAAGTTGGCAGCCGTCTTCAGGGCCTGAATATCCTCAAATGTGAAAAATTTCGAGAAGATGGATCATCTGAATCATTTTGCAGGAACTTTTGTTGCCACGGAGAATAATCAGACTCTGCGGCACCGTAATAGCCACGCCCTTCGAAGGAAAGTCACAAAAATAGGGATAGAGTAAGATCAATGTCTTGAGTCTTTTCTAGCCAATTTTCAATCAGATCCGTTAAAAGGGCACCGTGCAGTACGTCAAAATGTAAAAAATGATATTGATTGGCGCAAGGTGTATAACTGAATATAAACATATAGATGTCTTCAGGTACAGACTCTTTATGTACATGTGAAGTTTTGGATTTTTAGCAGCATGTGCAGGAGAGTTATTAAGCATTTTGTCCATTGCGGCGAAGGAAATCTTAAGTGAAAACTTTGAAGCCCCGCCCCCGTCATATAGTATTTCGGAAACAAAAAATTTTAGCCCCAGTGTTTGTCCCAGGTCTTCAGATGCTACAGACAGAATTTTAAGGCAATCAGATGAAGCCTTTAGGATCAGGGTGCAAAAGAATGACCCCTGTAAACATGCAAAAAAGGGCAAAAGTCGGACTTTCAAAAATTCATAACTCACTTCCTGTTAATATTAGACGTTAAAATATCAAATTTTTCGCCATGCCCGATGAGACTGCCAAGTTTGGTGAGTTTTTGTGCATGTTTCGGGGGTCAAAAATGCGATCGAACAATCGGAAAAATAATAATAATAATAATTTCTACAAAAACAATAGGGACTTCGCAGCGGTCGCTGCTCAGGACCTAATAATAATAATAATAATATTAATAATAATAAAAGTAATAATATTTTCGACAAAAACAATAGGGACCTCGCAGCCGTCGCAGCTCGGGCCCTAATAACAATTTCTAGAAAAACAATAGGGACCTCGCAGCGGTCACTGCTCGGGCCCTAATAATAATAATAATAAAAATAATAATAATTTCCACAAAAACAATGGGGACCTCGTAGCGGTCGCTGCTCAGGCCCTAATAATAATTTCTACAAAAACAATAGGGACCTCGCCGCCGTCGCTGCTCGGGCCCCAATAATAATTTCTACACAAAGTCCATTGTGGTGACCCGCCCCCTTTTAAGTAAATTCAAAATGGCCGACTTCCTGTAAAACCTAGCTCATTGCTCCAAGAGACTTTTTTGTAGGTCTTGGTCTTATACATACAGTGAACCCTCGCTACTTCGCGGTTCACCTTTCGCGGGTTCAGTGCTTCGCGGGTCTAAAAAATATTCGGGGGCATTGTAGTTTCGCCGAGCGGCACGACGGGGCGCTGGAGCGGTTAGACGGCCGGCGTGCGCCGAAGAAGAGCGTGGGCGAAGAGGAGAGTGGACGAAGAAGAGCACGTTCTCCCGGACACGATCGGTGGCGACGTTTCGCGCGGTTCGGACCGTACCAGAGCTCCGGCCGGCGTGCGTGGCAGTTAAGCCGTAGAGGAGCACCTTCCCCGGGCACGGGCGGTGCCAAGCGGCCCCTAAGTTTAACCGAATGGAAGCTCCGGAGGAGGAGGGCATGCTCGCGTCACAGTAAGCCGAAGAGGAGCACCTTCCCCGGGCACGGGCGGTTCCAAGCGGCCCCTAAGTTTAACCGAATGGAAGCTCCGGAGGAGGAGGGCATGCTCGCGTCACAGTAAGCCGAAGAGGAGCACCTTCCCCGGGCACGGGCGGTTCCAAGCGGCCCCTAAGTTTAACTGAATGGAAGCTCCGGAGGAGGAGGGCATGCTCGCGTCACAGTAAGCCGAAGAGGAGCACCTTCCCCGGGCACGGGCGGTGCCAAGCGGCCCCTAAGTTTAACCGAATGGAAGTTCCGGGGGAGGAGGGCGGGCGTGTGTCACAGTTAAGCCGAATTGGAGCACCTCTTCCGCCCGGGCACGAGCGGAGCGCGAGGCTGTCAGTTATGAATGAATAAATGAATAAATAAATAAAGAATGCCACCTTTCATTTCACAGGGCACACCGGACGGCGTACCAGCAGGTAAAAGTCGGAGTAATTAAATAAATACAAAAAGAATGGCTGGGGAATAAAAAAATAATACGTTTTAATAATAATTTGGTTTTTTTGTTATAAAATGAATTTCACTCTCTCTCTCCCCGTATATATATATATATATATATATATATATATATATATATATATATTTATTATATATATTGTATATTTTTTTTAAGCATTTTTGAAGGTGCGCCGCTACTTCGCGGATTTTCAGTTTTCGCGGGTGGTCTCGGTCCCCATTAACCGCGATAACCGAGGGTTCACTGTACTCCATAAAATTTACAAAAAGCGAGGTGAAACACTCAATCAGGGCTGCTTTTTTGAACATTTCTCGAGGGCCATGGCGAGCCATTTCAAAAAAGCTGCACAACTAACGTATAAAATATTGATAAATTTGCTCGGCCTGATGTGTGTGTAAAGTTTCACGAGTTGTCGTTCATATTTAGAACCTCATAATCAGCGTTGTTTTATTGCCGAACAGTGCAATGCCACTCCCACAACTTTTCACGAAAAAGGACTAATTTCGTATTGTGACATCCTCATGGCCGAAACAGTCATCCGAGCATATATGAGGGCGACCTTGTTGAGTTGCACGGAGAAAAACATCCAAGAAAATAACTTGTATTAGCTTTTACCAGTTGGTGGCGCTACTACTACGATGAAAAATAAGTCGGTAGATGTCTTCAGGGCTGAAGTATCCTCAAATGTGTACAACTTCGAGAAGATAGGATCATCTGAGTCATGTTGCCGGAGCTTTTGTTGCCACAGAGTACAATCGGACTTTTCAGCACCTTAATAGCCACGCCTTTTGCCAAAACGTCACAAAATTCGGCAGAGAGTAAGATCATTGTCTTGAGTCTTTTCTGACTAATTTTCAGTCGGATTCGTCAAAAGGGCACCGTGCAGTACGTGAAAATTAAAATAAAAACAAATTTTTGATTCCACTTGGCGGCGCTGTGTGTATAACAAAATAATAACATTAAGATGTCTTCAGGTCGGGACGTTTTATTTACAGGTGAAGGTTTGGATTTTTAGGAGCATGTGCAGGGGAGTTATTAAGCATTCATTTATTTGTATTAGGTTCATTTTGTCTTCTTATTATTGATATTTGACTGATTCATTAAAAGCAGACAATTATGTTTTAGGTTAATTTTTTACCTGACATGTTTCGGCGAGTCTTTTGCCTTCTTCAGAGTGTCGCATGATGGTGTCTTGAGCTGATGTTCCATGAGGGTGTGACTTACCTGTCAAAAAAATGAAAAAATCAGAGCAGTAAAAGAACAAGCACAACATGAACATTACAAATCAGCAATCACTGACCACTGCAAAAGGGAAAACCACATCATGGACCGGGAGAAGGGCAGGGTCATCCGCACAGAAGAGAACAAACAACAGCGCTGGATCAGAGAGGCCATTGAGATCTGCAAGCGAGGCATAAAAACCATGAACAGAGACAAGGGAGCCTTCATCCTCTCTACCACCTGGAGCAGCATCTTGGCGGAGTGAACGGACAGCGGGGGGCGTGACTTGCCTTCATTCTTGTGACAGGTAAGTCACGCCCTCAAGGAACATCAGCTGATAAAGACGGGTCACAAGACAGAATCATGTGACACTCTGAAGAAGGCGAAAGACTTTCGTATTGTGACATGCTCAAGGCCTAAACACTCATCCGAGCAAATATAAGGTAGATTATGTTCACCTGCCCGGAGAAAAACATCAACGAAAATAATTTGTATTTGTTTTAACCAGTTGGTGGCACTACCACTGCGATCAAAAATAAGTTGGCAGCCGTCTTCAGGGCCTGAATATCCTCAAATGTGAAAGATTTCCAGAAGATGGATCATCTGAATCATTTTGCAGGAACTTTTGTTGCCACGGAGAATAATCAGACTCTGCGGCACCGTAATAGCCACGCCCTTCGAAGGAAAGTCACAAAAATAGGGATAGAGTAAGATCAATGTCTTGAGTCTTTTCTAGCCAATTTTCAATCAGATTCGTTAAAAGGGCACCGTGCAGTACGTCAAAATGTAAAAAATGATATTGATTGGCGCAAGGTGTATAACTGAATATAAACATATAGATGTCTTCAGGTACAGACTCTTTATGTACATGTGAAGTTTTGGATTTTTAGCAGCATGTGCAGGAGAGTTATTAAGCATTTTGTCCATTGCGGCGAAGGAAATCTTAAGTGAAAACTTTGATGCCCCGCCCCCGTCATATAGTATTTCGGAAACAAAAAATTTTAGCCCCAGTGTTTGTCCCAGGTCTTCAGATGCTACAGACAGAATTTTAAGGCAATCAGATGAAGCCTTTAGGATCAGGGTGCAAAAGAATGACCCCTGTAAACATGCAAAAAAGGGCAAAAGTCGGACTTTCAAAAATTCATAACTCACTTCCTGTTCATATTAGACGTTAAAATATCAAATTTTTCGCCATGCCCGATGAGACTGCCAGGTTTGGTGAGTTTTTGTGCATGTTTCGGGGGTCAAAAATGCGATCGAACAATCGGAAAAATAATAATAATAATTTCTACAAAAACAATAGGGACTTCGCAGCGGTCGCTGCTCAGGCCCTAATAATAATAATAATAATAATAATAAAAGTAATAATATTTTCTACAAAAACAATAGGGACCTCGCCGCGGTCGCTGCTCGGGCCCCAATAATAATTTCTACACAAAGTCCATTGTGGTGACCCGCCCCCTTTTAAGTAAATTCAAAATGGCCGACTTCCTGTAAAACCTAGCTCATTGCTCCAAGAGACTTTTTTGTAGGTCTTGGTCTTATACATACAGTGAACCCTCGCTACTTCGCGGTTCACCTTTCGCAGGTTCAGTGCTTCGCGGGTCTAAAAAATATTCGGGGGCATTGTAGTTTCGCCGAGCGGCACGACGGGGCGCTGGAGCGGTTAGACGGCCGGCGTGCGCCGAAGAAGAGCGTGGGCGAAGAGGAGAGTGGACGAAGAAGAGCACGTTCCCCCGGACACGATCGGTGGCGACGTTTCGCGCGGTTCGGACCGTACCAGAGCTCCGGCCAGCGTGCGTGGCAGTTAAGCCGTAGAGGAGCACCTTCCCCGGGCACGGGCGGTGCCAAGCGGCCCCTAAGTTTAACCGAATGGAAGCTCCGGAGGAGGAGGGCATGCTCGCGTCACAGTAAGCCGAAGAGGAGCACCTTCCCCGGGCACGGGCGGTTCCAAGCGGCCCCTAAGTTTAACCGAATGGAAGCTCCGGAGGAGGAGGGCATGCTCGCGTCACAGTAAGCCGAAGAGGAGCACCTTCCCCGGGCACGGGCGGTGCCAAGCGGCCCCTAAGTTTAACCGAATGGAAGCTCCGGACGGAGGAGGACGGGCGTGTGTCACAGTTAAGCCAAATTGGAGCACCTCTTCTGCCCGGGCACGAGCGGAGCGCGAGGCTGTCAGTTATGAATGAATAAATGAATAAATAAATAAAGAATGCCACCTTTCATTTCACAGGGCACACCGGACGGCGTACCAGCAGGTAAAAGTCGGAGTAATTAAATAAATACAAAAAGAATGGCTGGGGAATAAAAAAATAATACGTTTTAATAATAATTTGGTTTTTTTGTTATAACATGAATTTCACTCTCTCTCTCCCCGTATATATATATATATATATATATATATATATATATATATATATATATATATATATATTTATTATATATATTGTATATTTTTTTTAAGCATTTTTGAAGGTGCGCCGCTACTTCGCGGATTTTCAGTTTTCGCGGGTGGTCTCGGTCCCCATTAACCGCGATAACCGAGGGTTCACTGTACTCCATAAAATTTACAAAAAGCGAGGTGAAACACTCAACCAGAGCTGCTTTTTTTTAACATTTCTCGAGGGCCATGGCGAGCCATTTCAAAAAAGCTGCACAACTAACGTATAAAATATTGATAAATTTGCTCGGCCTGATGTGTGTGTAAAGTTTTACGAGTTGTCGTTCATATTTAGAACCTCATAATCAGCTTTGTTTTATTGCCGAACAGTGCAATGCCACTCCCACAACTTTTCACAAAAAATCACGAATTTCGTATTGTGACATCCTCATGGCCGAAACAGTCATCCGAGCATATATGAGGGCGACCTTGTTGAGTTGCACGGAGAAAAACATCCAAGAAAATAACTTGTATTAGCTTTTACCAGTTGGTGGCGCTACTACTACGATATAAAATAAGTTGGTAGATGTCTTCAGGGCTGAAGTATCCTCAAATGTGTACAACTTCGAGAAGATAGGATGATCTGAGTCATGTTGCCGGAGCTTTTGTTGCCACAGAGTACAATCGGACTTTTCAGCACCTTAATAGCCACGCCTTTTGCCAAAACGTCACAAAATTCGGCAGAGAGTAAGATCATTGTCTTGAGTCTTTTCTGACTAATTTTCAGTCGGATTCGTCAAAAGGGCACCGTGCAGTACGTGAAAATTAAAATAAAAACAAATTTTTGATTCCACTTGGCGGCACTGTGTGTATAACAAAATAATAACATTAAGATGTCTTCAGGTCGGGACGTTTTATTTACAGGTGAAGGTTTGGATTTTTAGGAGCATGTGCAGGGGAGTTATTAAGCATTCATTTATTTGTATTAGGTTCATTTTGTCTTCTTATTATTGATATTTGACTGATTCATTAAAAGCAGACAATTATGTTTTAGGTTAATTTTTTACCTGACATGTTTCGGCGAGTCTTTCGCCTTCTTCAGAGTGTCGCATGATGGTGTCTTGAGCTGATGTTCCATGAGGGTGTGACTTACCTGTCAAAAAAATGAAAAAATCAGAGCAGTAAAAGAACAAGCACAACATGAACATTACAAATCAGCAATCACTGACCACTGCAAAAGGGAAAACCACATCATGGACCGGGAGAAGGGCAGGGTCATCCGCACAGAAGAGAACAAACAACAGCGCTGGATCAGAGAGGCCATTGAGATCTGCAAGCGAGGCATAAAAACCATGAACAGAGACAAGGGAGCCTTCATCCTCTCTACCACCTGGACCAGCATCTTGGCGGAGTGAACGGACAGCGGGGGGCGTGACTTGCCTTCATTCTTGTGACAGGTAAGTCACGCCCTCATGGAACATCAGCTGATAAAGACGGGTCACAAGACACCATCATGTGACACTCTGAAGAAGGCGAAAGACTTTCGTATTGTGACATGCTCAAGGCCTAAACACTCATCCGAGCAAATATAAGGTAGATTTTGTTAACCTGCCCGGAGAAAAACATCAACGAAAATAATTTGTATTTGTTTTAACCAGTTGGTGGCGCTACCACTGCGATCAAAAATAAGTTGGCAGCCGTCTTCAGGGCCTGAATATCCTCAAATGTGAAAGATTTCCAGAAGATGGATCATCTGAATCATTTTGCAGGAACTTTTGTTGCCACGGAGAAAAATCAGACTCTGCGGCACCGTAATAGCCACGCCCTTTGAAGGAAAGTCATAAAAATAGGGATAGAGTAAGATCAATGTCTTGAGTCTTTTCTAGCCAATTTTCAGTCGGATTCGTTAAAAGGGCACCGTGCAGTACGTCAAAATGTAAACATTTATATTGATTGGCGCAAGGTGTATAACTGAATATAAACATATAGATGTCTTCAGGTACCGACTCTTTATGTACATGTGAAGTTTTGGATTTTTAGCAGCACGGGCAGGAGAGTTATTAAGCATTTTGTCCATTGCGGCGAAGGAAATCTTAAGTGAAAACTTTGAAGCCCCGCCCCCGTCATATAGTATTTCGGAAACAAAAAATTTTAGCCCCAGTGTTTGTCCCAGGTCTTAAGATGCTCCAGACAGAACTTTAAGGCAATCAGATGAAGCCTTTAGGATCAGGGTGCAAAAGAATGACCCCTGTAAACATGCAAAAAAGGGCAAAAGTCGGACTTTCAAAAATTCATAACTCACTTCCTGTTCATATTAGACGTTAAAAAATATCAAATTTTTCGCCATGCCCGATGAGACTGCCAAGTTTGGTGAGTTTTTGTGCATGTTTCGGGGGTCAAAAATGCGATCGAACAATCGGAAAAATAATAATAATAATAATTTCTACAAAAACAATAGGGACTTCGCAGCGGTCGCTGCTCAGGCCCTAATAATAATAATAATAATAATAATAATAATAATAAAAGTAATAATATTTTCTACAAAAACAATAGGGACCTCGCCGCGGTCGCTGCTCGGGCCCCAATAATAATTTCTACACAAAGTCCATTGTGGAGACCCGCCCCCTTTTAAGTAAATTCAAAATGGCCGACTTCCTGTAAAACCTAGCTCATTGCTCCAAGAGACTTTTTTGTAGGTCTTGGTCTTATACATACAGTGAACCCTCGCTACTTCGAGGTTCACCTTTCGCGGGTTCAGTGCTTCGCGGGTCTAAAAAATATTCGGGGGCATTGTAGTTTCGCCGAGCGGCACGACGGGGCGCTGGAGCGGTTAGACGGCCGGCGTGCGCCGAAGAAGAGCGTGGGCGAAGAGGAGAGTGGACGAAGAAGAGCACGTTCCCCCGGACACGATCGGTGGCGACGTTTCGCGCGGTTCGGACCGTACCAGAGCTCCGGCCGGCGTGCGTGGCAGTTAAGCCGTAGAGGAGCACCTTCCCCGGGCACGGGCGGTTCCAAGCGGCCCCTGAGTTTAACCGAATGGAAGCTCCGGAGGAGGAGGGCATGCTCGCGTCACAGTAAGCCGAAGAGGAGCACCTTCCCCGGGCACGGGCGGTTCCAAGCGGCCCCTAAGTTTAACCGAATGGAAGCTCCGGAGGAGGAGGGCATGCTCGCGTCACAGTAAGCCGAAGAGGAGCACCTTCCCCGGGCACGGGCGGTGCCAAGCGGCCCCTAAGTTTAACCGAATGGAAGCTCCGGGGGAGGAGGGCGGGCGTGTGTCACAGTTAAGCCGAATTGGAGCACCTCTTCTGCCGGGCACAAGCGGAGCGCGAGGCTGTCAGTTATGAATGAATAAATGAATAAATAAATAAAGAATGCCACCTTTCATTTCACAGGGCACACCGGACGGCGTACCAGCAGGTAAAAGTCGGAGTAATTAAATAAATACAAAAAGAATGGTTGGGGAATAAAAAAATAATAAGTTTTAATAATAATTTGTTTTTTTTGTTATAACATGAATTTCACTCTCTCTCTCTCTCTCTCCCCCCGTATATATATATATATATATATAT
Organism: Idiotropiscis lumnitzeri; assembly: GCF_059441095.1. Classification (NCBI taxonomy): domain Eukaryota; kingdom Metazoa; phylum Chordata; class Actinopteri; order Syngnathiformes; family Syngnathidae; genus Idiotropiscis; species Idiotropiscis lumnitzeri. Next base: position 928,501 of record NW_028283584.1, on the reverse strand, counting down.
ATATATATATATATATATATATATATATATATTTATATATTTATTATATATTTTTTTTAAGCATTTTTGAAGGTGCGCCGCTACTTCGCGGATTTTCAGTTTTCGCGGGTGGTCTCGGTCCCCATTAACCGCGATAACCGAGGGTTCACTGTACTCCATAAAATTTACAAAAAGCGAGGTGAAACACTCAACCAGGGCTGCTTTTTTGAACATTTCTCGAGGGCCATGGCGAGCCATTTCAAAAAAGCTGCACAACTAACGTATAAAATATTGATAAATTTGCTCGGCCTGATGTGTGTGTAAAGTTTCACGAGTTGTCGTTCATATTTAGAACCTCATAATCAGCTTTGTTTTATTGCCGAACAGTGCAATGCCACTCCCACAACTTTTCATGAAAAAGGACGAATTTCGTATTGTGACATCCTCATGGCCGAAACAGTCATCCGAGCATATATGAGGGCGACCTTGTTGAGTTGCACGGAGAAAAACATCCAAGAAAATAACTTGTATTAGCTTTTACCAGTTGGGGGCGCTACTACTACGATGAAAAATAAGTTGGTAGATGTCTTCAGGGCTGAAGTATCCTCAAATGTGTGCAACTTCGAGAAGATAGGATCATCTGAGTCATGTTGCTGGAGCTTTTGTTGCCACAGAGTACAATCGGACTTTTCAGCACCGTAATAGCCACGCCTTTTGCCAAAACGTCACAAAATTCGGCAGAGAGTAAGATCATTGTCTTGAGTCTTTTCTGACTAATTTTCAGTCGGATTCGTCGAAAGGGCACCGTGCAGTACGTGACAATTAAAATAAAAACAAATTTTTGATTCCACTTGGCGGCACTGTGTGTATAACAAAATAATAACATTAAGATGTCTTCAGGTCGGGACGTTTTATTTACAGGTGAAGGTTTGGATTTTTAGGAGCATGTGCAGGGGAGTTATTAAGCATTCATTTATTTGTATTAGGTTCATTTTGTCTTCTTATTATTGATATTTGACTGATTCATTAAAAGCAGACAATTATGTTTTAGGTTAATTTTTTACCTGACATGTTTCGGCGAGTCTTTCGCCTACTTCAGAGTGTCGCATGATGGTGTCTTGAGCTGATGTTCCATGAGGGTGTGACTTACCTGTCAAAAAAATGAAAAAAATCAGAGCAGTAAAAGAACAAGCACAACATGAACATTACAAATCAGCAATCACTGACCACTGCAAAAGGGAAAACCACATCATGGACCGGGAGAAGGGCAGGGTCATCCGCACAGAAGAGAACAAACAACAGCGCTGGATCAGAGAGGCCATTGAGATCTGCAAGCGAGGCATAAAAACCATGAACAGAGACAAGGGAGCCTTCATCCTCTCTACCACCTGGACCAGCATCTTGGCGGAGTGAACGGACAGCGGGGGGCGTGACTTGCCTTCATTCTTGTGACAGGTAAGTCACGCCCTCATGGAACATCAGCTGATAAAGGCGGGTCACAAGACACCATCATGTGACACTCTGAAGAAGGCGAAAGACTTTCGTATTGTGACATGCTCAAGGCCTAAACACTCATCCGAGCAAATATAAGGTAGATTTTGTTAACATGCCCGGAGAAAAACATCAACGAAAATAATTTATATTTGTTTTAACCAGTTGGTGGCGCTACCACTGCGATCAAAAATAAGTTGGCAGCCGTCTTCAGGGCCTGAATATCCTCAAATGTGAAAAATTTCGAGAAGATGGATCATCTGAATCATTTTGCAGGAACTTTTGTTGCCACGGAGAATAATCAGACTCTGCGGCACCGTAATAGCCACGCCCTTCGAAGGAAAGTCACAAAAATAGGGATAGAGTAAGATCAATGTCTTGAGTCTTTTCTAGCCAATTTTCAATCAGATTCGTTACAAGGGCACCGTGCAGTACGTCAAAATGTAAAAAATGATATTGATTGGCGCAAGGTGTATAACTGAATATAAACATATAGATGTCTTCAGGTACAGACTCTTTATGTACATGTGAAGTTTTGGATTTTTAGCAGCATGTGCAGGAGAGTTATTAAGCATTTTGTCCATTGCGGCGAAGGAAATCTTAAGTGAAAACTTTGATGCCCCGCCCCCGTCATATAGTATTTCGGAAACAAAATATTTTAGCCCCAGTGTTTGTCCCAGGTCTTCAGATGCTACAGACAGAATTTTAAGGCAATCAGATGAAGCCTTTAGGATCAGGGTGCAAAAGAATGACCCCTGTAAACATGCAAAAAAGGGCAAAAGTCGGACTTTCAAAAATTCATAACTCACTTCCTGTTCATATTAGACGTTAAAATATCAAATTTTTCGCCATGCCCGATGAGACTGCCAGGTTTGGTGAGTTTTTGTGCATGTTTCGGGGGTCAAAAATGCGATCGAACAATCGGAAAAATAATAATAATAATTTCTACAAAAACAATAGGGACTTCGCAGCGGTCGCTGCTCAGGCCCTAATAATAATAATAATAATAATAATAAAAGTAATAATATTTTCTACAAAAACAATAGGGACCTCGCCGCGGTCGCTGCTCGGGCCCCAATAATAATTTCTACACAAAGTCCATTGTGGTGACCCGCCCCCTTTTAAGTAAATTCAAAATGGCCGACTTCCTGTAAAACCTAGCTCATTGCTCCAAGAGACTTTTTTGTAGGTCTTGGTCTTATACATACAGTGAACCCTCGCTACTTCGCGGTTCACCTTTCGCAGGTTCAGTGCTTCGCGGGTCTAAAAAATATTCGGGGGCATTGTAGTTTCGCCGAGCGGCACGACGGGGCGCTGGAGCGGTTAGACGGCCGGCGTGCGCCGAAGAAGAGCGTGGGCGAAGAGGAGAGTGGACGAAGAAGAGCACGTTCCCCCGGACACGATCGGTGGCGACGTTTCGCGCGGTTCGGACCGTACCAGAGCTCCGGCCAGCGTGCGTGGCAGTTAAGCCGTAGAGGAGCACCTTCCCCGGGCACGGGCGGTGCCAAGCGGCCCCTAAGTTTAACCGAATGGAAGCTCCGGAGGAGGAGGGCATGCTCGCGTCACAGTAAGCCGAAGAGGAGCACCTTCCCCGGGCACGGGCGGTTCCAAGCGGCCCCTAAGTTTAACCGAATGGAAGCTCCGGAGGAGGAGGGCATGCTCGCGTCACAGTAAGCCGAAGAGGAGCACCTTCCCCGGGCACGGGCGGTGCCAAGCGGCCCCTAAGTTTAACCGAATGGAAGCTCCGGACGGAGGAGGACGGGCGTGTGTCACAGTTAAGCCAAATTGGAGCACCTCTTCTGCCCGGGCACGAGCGGAGCGCGAGGCTGTCAGTTATGAATGAATAAATGAATAAATAAATAAAGAATGCCACCTTTCATTTCACAGGGCACACCGGACGGCGTACCAGCAGGTAAAAGTCGGAGTAATTAAATAAATACAAAAAGAATGGCTGGGGAATAAAAAAATAATACGTTTTAATAATAATTTGGTTTTTTTGTTATAACATGAATTTCACTCTCTCTCTCCCCGTATATATATATATATATATATATATATATATATATATATATATATATATATATATATTTATTATATATATTGTATATTTTTTTTAAGCATTTTTGAAGGTGCGCCGCTACTTCGCGGATTTTCAGTTTTCGCGGGTGGTCTCGGTCCCCATTAACCGCGATAACCGAGGGTTCACTGTACTCCATAAAATTTACAAAAAGCGAGGTGAAACACTCAACCAGAGCTGCTTTTTTTTAACATTTCTCGAGGGCCATGGCGAGCCATTTCAAAAAAGCTGCACAACTAACGTATAAAATATTGATAAATTTGCTCGGCCTGATGTGTGTGTAAAGTTTTACGAGTTGTCGTTCATATTTAGAACCTCATAATCAGCTTTGTTTTATTGCCGAACAGTGCAATGCCACTCCCACAACTTTTCACGAAAAATCACGAATTTCGTATTGTGACATCCTCATGGCCGAAACAGTCATCCGAGCATATATGAGGGCGACCTTGTTGAGTTGCACGGAGAAAAACATCCAAGAAAATAACTTGTATTAGCTTTTACCAGTTGGTGGCGCTACTACTACGATATAAAATAAGTTGGTAGATGTCTTCAGGGCTGAAGTATCCTCAAATGTGTACAACTTCGAGAAGATAGGATGATCTGAGTCATGTTGCCGGAGCTTTTGTTGCCACAGAGTACAATCGGACTTTTCAGCACCTTAATAGCCACGCCTTTTGCCAAAACGTCACAAAATTCGGCAGAGAGTAAGATCATTGTCTTGAGCCTTTTCTGACTAATTTTCAGTCGGATTCGTCAAAAGGGCACCGTGCAGTATGTGAAAATTAAAATAAAAACAAATTTTTGATTCCACTTGGCGGCACTGTGTGTATAACAAAATAATAACATTAAGATGTCTTCAGGTCGGGACGTTTTATTTACAGGTGAAGGTTTGGATTTTTAGGAGCATGTGCAGGGGAGTTATTAAGCATTCATTTATTTGTATTAGGTTCATTTTGTCTTCTTATTATTGATATTTGACTGATTCATTAAAAGCAGACAATTATGTTTTAGGTTAATTTTTTACCTGACATGTTTCGGCGAGTCTTTCGCCTTCTTCAGAGTGTCGCATGATGGTGTCTTGAGACCCGTCTTTATCAGCTGATGTTCCATGAGGGTGTGACTTACCTGTCAAAAAAATGAAAAATCAGAGCAGTAAAAGAACAAGCACAACATGAACATTACAAATCAGCAATCACTGACCACTGCAAAAGGGAAAACCACATCATGGACCGGGAGAAGGGCAGGGTCATCCGCACCGAAGAGAACAAACAACAGCGCTGGATCAGAGAGGCCATTGAGATCTGCAAGCGAGGCATAAAAACCATGAACAGAGACAAGGGAGCCTTCATCCTCTCTACCACCTGGAGCAGCATTTTGGCGGAGTGAACGGACAGCGGGGGGCGTGACTTGCCTTCATTCTTGTGACAGGTAAGTCACGCCCTCATGGAACATCAGCTGATAAAGACGGGCCACAAGACACCATCATGTGACACTCTGAAGAAGGCGAAAGACTTTCGTATTGTGACATCCTCAAGGCCTAAACACTCATCCGAGCAAATGTAAGGTAGATTTTGTTAACCTGCCCGGAGAAAAAAATCAACGAAAATGATTTGTATTTGTTTTAACCAGTTGGTGGCGCTACCACTGCGATCAAAAATAAGTTGGCAGCCGTCTTCAGGGCCTGAATATCCTCAAATGTGAAAAATTTCGAGAAGATGGATCATCTGAATCATTTTGCAGGAACTTTTGTTGCCACGGAGAATAATCAGACTCTGCGGCACCGTAATAGCCACGCCCTTCGAAGGAAAGTCACAAAAATAGGGATAGAGTAAGATCAATGTCTTGAGTCTTTTCTAGCCAATTTTCAATCAGATTCGTTAAAAGGGCACCGTGCAGTACGTCAAAATGTAAAAAATGATATTGATTGGCGCAAGGTGTATAACTGAATATAAACATATAGATGTCTTCAGGTACAGACTCTTTATGTACATGTGAAGTTTTGGATTTTTAGCAGCATGTGCAGGAGAGTTATTAAGCATTTTGTCCATTGCGGCGAAGGAAATCTTAAGTGAAAACTTTGATGCCCCGCCCCCGTCATATAGTATTTCGGAAACAAAAAATTTTAGCCCCAGTGTTTGTGCCAGGTCTTCAGATGCTACAGACAGAATTTTAAGGCAATCAGATGAAGCCTTTAGGATCAGGGTGCAAAAGAATGACCCCTGTAAACATGCAAAAAAGGGCAAAAGTCGGACTTTCAAAAATTCATAACTCACTTCCTGTTCATATTAGACGTTAAAATATCAAATTTTTCGCCATGCCCGATGAGACTGCCAAGTTTGGTGAGTTTTTGTGCATGTTTCAGGGGTCAAAAATGCGATCGAACAATCGGAAAAATAATAATAATAATAATTTCAACAAAAACAATAGGGACTTCGCAGCGGTCGCTGCTCAGGCCCTAATAATAATAATAATAATAATAATAAAAGTAATAATATTTTCTACAAAAACAATAGGGACCTCGCCGCGGTCGCTGCTCGGGCCCCAATAATAATTTCTACACAAAGTCCATTGTGGTGACCCGCCCCCTTTTAAGTAAATTCAAAATGGCCGACTTCCTGTAAAACCTAGCTCATTGCTCCAAGAGACTTTTTTGTAGGTCTTGGTCTTATACATACAGTGAACCCTCGCTACTTCGCGGTTCACCTTTCGCGGGTTCAGTGCTTCGCGGGTCGAAAAAATATTCGGGCGCATTGTAGTTTCGCCGAGCGGCACGACGGGGCGCTGGAGCGGTTAGACGGCCGGCGTGCGCCGAAGAAGAGCGTGGGCGAAGAGGAGAGTGGACGAAGAAGAGCACGTTCCCCCGGACACGATCGGTGGCGACGTTTCGCGCGGTTCGGACCGTACCAGAGCTCCGGCCAGCGTGCGTGGCAGTTAAGCCGTAGAGGAGCACCTTCCCCGGGCACGGGCAGTGCCAAGCGGCCCCTAAGTTTAACCGAATGGAAGCTCCGGAGGAGGAGGGCATGCTCGCGTCACAGTAAGCCGAAGAGGAGCACCTTCCCCGGGCACGGGCGGTTCCAAGCGGCCCCTAAGTTTAACCGAATGGAAGCTCCGGAGGAGGAGGGCATGCTCGCGTCACAGTAAGCCGAAGAGGAGCACCTTCCCAGGGCACGGGCGGTGCCAAGCGGCCCCTAAGTTTAACCGAATGGAAGCTCCGGGGGAGGAGGACGGGCGTGTGTCACAGTTAAGCCAAATTGGAGCACCTCTTCTGCCCGGGCACGAGCGGAGCGCGAGGCTGTCAGTTATGAATGTATAAATGAATAAATAAATAAAGAATGCCACCTTTCATTTCACAGGGCACACCGGACGGCGTACCAGCAGGTAAAAGTCGGAGTAATTAAATAAATACAAAAAGAATGGCTGGGGAATAAAAAAATAATACGTTTTAATAATAATTTGGTTTTTTTGTTATAACATGAATTTCACTCTCTCTCTCCCCGTATATATATATATATATATATATATATATATATATATATATATATATATATATTTATTATATATATTGTATATTTTTTTTAAGCATTTTTGAAGGTGCGCCGCTACTTCGCGGATTTTCAGTTTTCGCGGGTGGTCTCGGTCCCCATTAACCGCGATAACCGAGGGTTCACTGTACTCCATAAAATTTACAAAAAGCGAGGTGAAACACTCAACCAGAGCTGCTTTTTTTTAACATTTCTCGAGGGCCATGGCGAGCCATTTCAAAAAAGCTGCACAACTAACGTATAAAATATTGATAAATTTGCTCGGCCTGATGTGTGTGTAAAGTTTTACGAGTTGTCGTTCATATTTAGAACCTCATAATCAGCTTTGTTTTATTGCCGAACAGTGCAATGCCACTCCCACAACTTTTCACGAAAAATCACGAATTTCGTATTGTGACATCCTCATGGCCGAAACAGTCATCCGAGCATATATGAGGGCGACCTTGTTGAGTTGCACGGAGAAAAACATCCAAGAAAATAACTTGTATTAGCTTTTACCAGTTGGTGGCGCTACTACTACGATATAAAATAAGTTGGTAGATGTCTTCAGGGCTGAAGTATCCTCAAATGTGTACAACTTCGAGAAGATAGGATGATCTGAGTCATGTTGCCGGAGCTTTTGTTGCCACAGAGTACAATCGGACTTTTCAGCACCTTAATAGCCACGCCTTTTGCCAAAACGTCACAAAATTCGGCAGAGAGTAAGATCATTGTCTTGAGCCTTTTCTGACTAATTTTCAGTCGGATTCGTCAAAAGGGCACCGTGCAGTATGTGAAAATTAAAATAAAAACAAATTTTTGATTCCACTTGGCGGCACTGTGTGTATAACAAAATAATAACATTAAGATGTCTTCAGGTCGGGACGTTTTATTTACAGGTGAAGGTTTGGATTTTTAGGAGCATGTGCAGGGGAGTTATTAAGCATTCATTTATTTGTATTAGGTTCATTTTGTCTTCTTATTATTGATATTTGACTGATTCATTAAAAGCAGACAATTATGTTTTAGGTTAATTTTTTACCTGACATGTTTCGGCGAGTCTTTCGCCTTCTTCAGAGTGTCGCATGATGGTGTCTTGAGACCCGTCTTTATCAGCTGATGTTCCATGAGGGTGTGACTTACCTGTCAAAAAAATGAAAAATCAGAGCAGTAAAAGAACAAGCACAACATGAACATTACAAATCAGCAATCACTGACCACTGCAAAAGGGAAAACCACATCATGGACCGGGAGAAGGGCAGGGTCATCCGCACCGAAGAGAACAAACAACAGCGCTGGATCAGAGAGGCCATTGAGATCTGCAAGCGAGGCATAAAAACCATGAACAGAGACAAGGGAGCCTTCATCCTCTCTACCACCTGGAGCAGCATTTTGGCGGAGTGAACGGACAGCGGGGGGCGTGACTTGCCTTCATTCTTGTGACAGGTAAGTCACGCCCTCATGGAACATCAGCTGATAAAGACGGGCCACAAGACACCATCATGTGACACTCTGAAGAAGGCGAAAGACTTTCGTATTGTGACATCCTCAAGGCCTAAACACTCATCCGAGCAAATGTAAGGTAGATTTTGTTAACCTGCCCGGAGAAAAAAATCAACGAAAATGATTTGTATTTGTTTTAACCAGTTGGTGGCGCTACCACTGCGATCAAAAATAAGTTGGCAGCCGTCTTCAGGGCCTGAATATCCTCAAATGTGAAAAATTTCGAGAAGATGGATCATCTGAATCATTTTGCAGGAACTTTTGTTGCCACGGAGAATAATCAGACTCTGCGGCACCGTAATAGCCACGCCCTTCGAAGGAAAGTCACAAAAATAGGGATAGAGTAAGATCAATGTCTTGAGTCTTTTCTAGCCAATTTTCAATCAGATTCGTTAAAAGGGCACCGTGCAGTACGTCAAAATGTAAAAAATGATATTGATTGGCGCAAGGTGTATAACTGAATATAAACATATAGATGTCTTCAGGTACAGACTCTTTATGTACATGTGAAGTTTTGGATTTTTAGCAGCATGTGCAGGAGAGTTATTAAGCATTTTGTCCATTGCGGCGAAGGAAATCTTAAGTGAAAACTTTGATGCCCCGCCCCCGTCATATAGTATTTCGGAAACAAAAAATTTTAGCCCCAGTGTTTGTGCCAGGTCTTCAGATGCTACAGACAGAATTTTAAGGCAATCAGATGAAGCCTTTAGGATCAGGGTGCAAAAGAATGACCCCTGTAAACATGCAAAAAAGGGCAAAAGTCGGACTTTCAAAAATTCATAACTCACTTCCTGTTCATATTAGACGTTAAAATATCAAATTTTTCGCCATGCCCGATGAGACTGCCAAGTTTGGTGAGTTTTTGTGCATGTTTCAGGGGTCAAAAATGCGATCGAACAATCGGAAAAATAATAATAATAATAATTTCAACAAAAACAATAGGGACTTCGCAGCGGTCGCTGCTCAGGCCCTAATAATAATAATAATAATAATAATAAAAGTAATAATATTTTCTACAAAAACAATAGGGACCTCGCCGCGGTCGCTGCTCGGGCCCCAATAATAATTTCTACACAAAGTCCATTGTGGTGACCCGCCCCCTTTTAAGTAAATTCAAAATGGCCGACTTCCTGTAAAACCTAGCTCATTGCTCCAAGAGACTTTTTTGTAGGTCTTGGTCTTATACATACAGTGAACCCTCGCTACTTCGCGGTTCACCTTTCGCGGGTTCAGTGCTTCGCGGGTCGAAAAAATATTCGGGCGCATTGTAGTTTCGCCGAGCGGCACGACGGGGCGCTGGAGCGGTTAGACGGCCGGCGTGCGCCGAAGAAGAGCGTGGGCGAAGAGGAGAGTGGACGAAGAAGAGCACGTTCCCCCGGACACGATCGGTGGCGACGTTTCGCGCGGTTCGGACCGTACCAGAGCTCCGGCCAGCGTGCGTGGCAGTTAAGCCGTAGAGGAGCACCTTCCCCGGGCACGGGCAGTGCCAAGCGGCCCCTAAGTTTAACCGAATGGAAGCTCCGGAGGAGGAGGGCATGCTCGCGTCACAGTAAGCCGAAGAGGAGCACCTTCCCCGGGCACGGGCGGTTCCAAGCGGCCCCTAAGTTTAACCGAATGGAAGCTCCGGAGGAGGAGGGCATGCTCGCGTCACAGTAAGCCGAAGAGGAGCACCTTCCCCGGGCACGGGCGGTGCCAAGCGGCCCCTAAGTTTAACCGAATGGAAGCTCCGGGGGAGGAGGACGGGCGTGTGTCACAGTTAAGCCAAATTGGAGCACCTCTTCTGCCCGGGCACGAGCGGAGCGCGAGGCTGTCAGTTATGAATGTATAAATGAATAAATAAATAAAGAATGCCACCTTTCATTTCACAGGGCACACCGGACGGCGTACCAGCAGGTAAAAGTCGGAGTAATTAAATAAATACAAAAAGAATGGCTGGGGAATAAAAAAATAATACGTTTTAATAATAATTTGGTTTTTTTGTTATAACATGAATTTCACTCTCTCTCTCCCCGTATATATATATATATATATATATATATATATATATATATATATATATATATATATTTATTATATATATTGTATATTTTTTTTAAGCATTTTTGAAGGTGCGCCGCTACTTCGCGGATTTTCAGTTTTCGCGGGTGGTCTCGGTCCCCATTAACCGCGATAACCGAGGGTTCACTGTACTCCATAAAATTTACAAAAAGCGAGGTGAAACACTCAACCAGAGCTGCTTTTTTTTAACATTTCTCGAGGGCCATGGCGAGCCATTTCAAAAAAGCTGCACAACTAACGTATAAAATATTGATAAATTTGCTCGGCCTGATGTGTGTGTAAAGTTTTACGAGTTGTCGTTCATATTTAGAACCTCATAATCAGCTTTGTTTTATTGCCGAACAGTGCAATGCCACTCCCACAACTTTTCACGAAAAATCACGAATTTCGTATTGTGACATCCTCATGGCCGAAACAGTCATCCGAGCATATATGAGGGCGACCTTGTTGAGTTGCACGGAGAAAAACATCCAAGAAAATAACTTGTATTAGCTTTTACCAGTTGGTGGCGCTACTACTACGATATAAAATAAGTTGGTAGATGTCTTCAGGGCTGAAGTATCCTCAAATGTGTACAACTTCGAGAAGATAGGATGATCTGAGTCATGTTGCCGGAGCTTTTGTTGCCACAGAGTACAATCGGACTTTTCAGCACCTTAATAGCCACGCCTTTTGCCAAGACGTCACAAAATTCGGCAGAGAGTAAGATCATTGTCTTGAGTCTTTTCTGACTAATTTTCAGTCGGATTCGTCAAAAGGGCACCGTGCAGTACGTGAAAATTAAAATAAAAACAAATTTTTGATTCCACTTGGCGGCACTGTGTGTATAACAAAATAATAACATTAAGATGTCTTCAGGTCGGGACGTTTTATTTACAGGTGAAGGTTTGGATTTTTAGGAGCATGTGCAGGGGAGTTATTAAGCATTCATTTATTTGTATTAGGTTCATTTTGTCTTCTTATTATTGATATTTGACTGATTCATTAAAAGCAGACAATTATGTTTTAGGTTAATTTTTTACCTGACATGTTTCGGCGAGTCTTTCGCCTTCTTCAGAGTGTCGCATGATGGTGTCTTGAGACCCGTCTTTATCAGCTGATGTTCCATGAGGGTGTGACTTACCTGTCAAAAAAATGAAAAATCAGAGCAGTAAAAGAACAAGCACAACATGAACATTACAAATCAGCAATCACTGACCACTGCAAAAGGGAAAACCACATCATGGACCGGGAGAAGGGCAGGGTCATCCGCACCGAAGAGAACAAACAACAGCGCTGGATCAGAGAGGCCATTGAGATCTGCAAGCGAGGCATAAAAACCATGAACAGAGACAAGGGAGCCTTCATCCTCTCTACCACCTGGAGCAGCATTTTGGCGGAGTGAACGGACAGCGGGGGGCGTGACTTGCCTTCATTCTTGTGACAGGTAAGTCACGCCCTCATGGAACATCAGCTGATAAAGACGGGCCACAAGACACCATCATGTGACACTCTGAAGAAGGCGAAAGACTTTCGTATTGTGACATCCTCAAGGCCTAAACACTCATCCGAGCAAATGTAAGGTAGATTTTGTTAACCTGCCCGGAGAAAAAAATCAACGAAAATGATTTGTATTTGTTTTAACCAGTTGGTGGCGCTACCACTGCGATCAAAAATAAGTTGGCAGCCGTCTTCAGGGCCTGAATATCCTCAAATGTGAAAAATTTCGAGAAGATGGATCATCTGAATCATTTTGCAGGAACTTTTGTTGCCACGGAGAATAATCAGACTCTGCGGCACCGTAATAGCCACGCCCTTCGAAGGAAAGTCACAAAAATAGGGATAGAGTAAGATCAATGTCTTGAGTCTTTTCTAGCCAATTTTCAATCAGATTCGTTAAAAGGGCACCGTGCAGTACGTCAAAATGTAAAAAATGATATTGATTGGCGCAAGGTGTATAACTGAATATAAACATATAGATGTCTTCAGGTACAGACTCTTTATGTACATGTGAAGTTTTGGATTTTTAGCAGCATGTGCAGGAGAGTTATTAAGCATTTTGTCCATTGCGGCGAAGGAAATCTTAAGTGAAAACTTTGATGCCCCGCCCCCGTCATATAGTATTTCGGAAACAAAAAATTTTAGCCCCAGTGTTTGTGCCAGGTCTTCAGATGCTACAGACAGAACTTTAAGGCAATCAGATGAAGCCTTTAGGATCAGGGTGCAAAAGAATGACCCCTGTAAACATGCAAAAAAGGGCAAAAGTCGGACTTTCAAAAATTCATAACTCACTTTCTGTTCATATTAGACGTTAAAATATCAAATTTTTCGCCATGCCCGATGAGACTGCCAAGTTTGGTGAGTTTTTGTGCATGTTTCAGGGGTCAAAAATGCGATCGAACAATCGGAAAAATAATAATAATAATAATTTCAACAAAAACAATAGGGACTTCGCAGCGGTCGCTGCTCAGGCCCTAATAATAATAATAATAATAATAATAAAAGTAATAATATTTTCTACAAAAACAATAGGGACCTCGCCGCGGTCGCTGCTCGGGCCCCAATAATAATTTCTACACAAAGTCCATTGTGGTGACCCGCCCCCTTTTAAGTAAATTCAAAATGGCCGACTTCCTGTAAAACCTAGCTCATTGCTCCAAGAGACTTTTTTGTAGGTCTTGGTCTTATACATACAGTGAACCCTCGCTACTTCGCGGTTCACCTTTCGCGGGTTCAGTGCTTCGCGGGTCTAAAAAATATTCGGGCGCATTGTAGTTTCGCCGAGCGGCACGACGGGGCGCTGGAGCGGTTAGACGGCCGGCGTGCGCCGAAGAAGAGCGTGGGCGAAGAGGAGAGTGGACGAAGAAGAGCACGTTCCCCCGGACACGATCGGTGGCGACGTTTCGCGCGGTTCGGACCGTACCAGAGCTCCGGCCAGCGTGCGTGGCAGTTAAGCCGTAGAGGAGCACCTTCCCCGGGCACGGGCAGTGCCAAGCGGCCCCTAAGTTTAACCGAATGGAAGCTCCGGAGGAGGAGGGCATGCTCGCGTCACAGTAAGCCGAAGAGGAGCACCTTCCCCGGGCACGGGCGGTTCCAAGCGGCCCCTAAGTTTAACCGAATGGAAGCTCCGGAGGAGGAGGGCATGCTCGCGTCACAGTAAGCCGAAGAGGAGCACCTTCCCCGGGCACGGGCGGTGCCAAGCGGCCCCTAAGTTTAACCGAATGGAAGCTCCGGGGGAGGAGGACGGGCGTGTGTCACAGTTAAGCCAAATTGGAGCACCTCTTCTGCCCGGGCACGAGCGGAGCGCGAGGCTGTCAGTTATGAATGTATAAATGAATAAATAAATAAAGAATGCCACCTTTCATTTCACAGGGCACACCGGACGGCGTACCAGCAGGTAAAAGTCGGAGTAATTAAATAAATACAAAAAGAATGGCTGGGGAATAAAAAAATAATACGTTTTAATAATAATTTGTTTTTTTTGTTATAACATGAATTTCACTCTCTCTCTCCCCGTATATATATATATATATATATATATATATATATATATATATATTTATATATTTATTATATATATTGTATATTTTTTTTAAGCATTTTTGAAGGTGCGCCGCTACTTCGCGGATTTTCAGTTTTCGCGGGTGGTCTCGGTCCCCATTAACCGCGATAACCGAGGGTTCACTGTACTCCATAAAATTTACAAAAAGCGAGGTGAAACACTCAACCAGAGCTGCTTTTTTTTAACATTTCTCGAGGGCCATGGCGAGCCATTTCAAAAAAGCTGCACAACTAACGTATAAAATATTGATAAATTTGCTCGGCCTGATGTGTGTGTAAAGTTTTACGAGTTGTCGTTCATATTTAGAACCTCATAATCAGCTTTGTTTTATTGCTGAACAGTGCAATGCCACTCCCACAACTTTTCACGAAAAATCACGAATTTCGTATTGTGACATCCTCATGGCCGAAACAGTCATCCGAGCATATATGAGGGCGACCTTGTTGAGTTGCACGGAGAAAAACATCAAAGAAAATAACTTGTATTAGCTTTTACCAGTTGGTGGCGCTACTACTACGATGTAAAATAAGTTGGTAGATGTCTTCAGGGCTGAAGTATCCTCAAATGTGTACAACTTCGAGAAGATAGGATCATCTGAGTCATGTTGCCGGAGCTTTTGTTGCCACAGAGTACAATCTGACTTTTCAGCACCTTAATAGCCACGCCTTTTGCCAAAACGTCACAAAATTCGGCAGAGAGTAAGATCATTGTCTTAAGTCTTTTCTGACTAATTTTCAGTCGGATTCGTCAAAAGGGCACCATGCAGTACGTGAAAATTAAAATAAAAACAAATTTTTGATTCCACTTGGCGGCACTGTGTGTATAACAAAATAATAACATTAAGATGTCTTCAGGTCGGGACGTTTTATTTACAGGTGAAGGTTTGGATTTTTAGGAGCATGTGCAGGGGAGTTATTAAGCATTCATTTATTTGTATTAGGTTCATTTTGTCTTCTGATTATTGATATTTGACTGATTCATTAAAAGCAGACAATTATGTTTTAGGTTAATTTTTTACCTGACATGTTTCGGCGAGTCTTTCGCCTTCTTCAGAGTGTCGCATGATGGTGTCTTGAGCTGATGTTCCATGAGGGTGTGACTTACCTGTCAAAAAAATGAAAAAATCAGAGCAGTAAAAGAACAAGCACAACATGAACATTACAAATCAGCAATCACTGACCACTGCAAAAGGGAAAACCACATCATGGACCGGGAGAAGGGCAGGGTCATCCGCACAGAAGAGAACAAACAACAGCGCTGGATCAGAGAGGCCATTGAGATCTGCAAGCGAGGCATAAAAACCATGAACAGAGACAAGGGAGCCTTCATCCTCTCTACCACCTGGAGCAGCATTTTGGCGGAGTGAACGGACAGCGGGGGGCGTGACTTGCCTTCATTCTTGTGACAGGTAAGTCACGCCCTCATGGAACATCAGCTGATAAAGACGGGCCACAAGACACCATCATGTGACACTCTGAAGAAGGCGAAAGACTTTCGTATTGTGACATCCTCAAGGCCTAAACACTCATCCGAGCAAATGTAAGGTAGATTTTGTTAACCTGCCCGGAGAAAAAAATCAACGAAAATAATTTGTATTTGTTTTAACCAGTTGGTGGCGCTACCACTGCGATCAAAAATAAGTTGGCAGCCGTCTTCAGGGCCTGAATATCCTCAAATGTGAAAAATTTCGAGAAGATGGATCATCTGAATCATTTTGCAGGAACTTTTGTTGCCACGGAGAATAATCAGACTCTGCGGCACCGTAATAGCCACGCCCTTCGAAGGAAAGTCACAAAAATAGGGATAGAGTAAGATCAATGTCTTGAGTCTTTTCTAGCCAATTTTCAATCAGATTCGTTAAAAGGGCACCGTGCAGTACGTCAAAATGTAAAAAATGATATTGATTGGCGCAAGGTGTATAAATGAATATAAATATATAGAAGTCTTCAGGTACAGACTCTTTATGTACATGTGAAGTTTTGGATTTTTAGCAGCATGTGCAGGAGAGTTATTAAGCATTTTGTCCATTGCGGCGAAGGAAATCTTAAGTGAAAACTTTGATGCCTCGCCCCCGTCATATAGTATTTCGGAAACAAAAAATTTTAGCCCCAGTGTTTGTGCCAGGTCTTCAGATGCTACAGACAGAATTTTAAGGCAATCAGATGAAGCCTTTAGGATCAGGGTGCAAAAGAATGACCCCTGTAAACATGCAAAAAAGGGCAAAAGTCGGACTTTCAAAAATTCATAACTCACTTCCTGTTCATATTAGACGTTAAAATATCAAATTTTTCGCCATGCCCGATGAGACTGCCAAGTTTGGTGAGTTTTTGTGCATGTTTCAGGGGTCAAAAATGCGATCGAACAATCGGAAAAATAATAATAATAATAATTTCTACAAAAACAATAGGGACTTCGCAGCGGTCGCTGCTCAGACCCTAATAATAATAATAATAATAATAATAAAAGTAATAATATCTTCTACAAAAACAATAGGGACCTCGCCGCGGTCGCTGCTCGGGCCCCAATAATAATTTCTACACAAAGTCCATTGTGGTGACCCGCCCCCTTTTCAGTAAATTCAAAATGGCCGACTTCCTGTAAAACCTAGCTCATTGCTCCAAGAGACTTTTTTGTAGGTCTTGGTCTTATACATACAGTGAACCCTCGCTACTTCGCGGTTCACCTTTCGCGGGTTCAGTGCTTCGCGGGTCTAAAAAATATTCGGGGGCATTGTAGTTTCGCCGAGCGGCACGACGGGGCGCTGGAGCGGTTAGACGGCCGGCGTGCGCCGAAGAAGAGCGTGGGCGAAGAGGAGAGTGGACGAAGAAGAGCACGTTCCCCCGGACACGATCGGTGGCGACGTTTCGCGCGGTTCGGACCGTACCAGAGCTCCGGCCAGCGTGCGTGGCAGTTAAGCCGTAGAGGAGCACCTTCCCCGGGCACGGGCGGTGCCAAGCGGCCCCTAAGTTTAACCGAATGGAAGCTCCGGAGGAGGAGGGCATGCTCGCGTCACAGTAAGCCGAAGAGGAGCACCTTCCCCGGGCACGGGCGGTTCCAAGCGGCCCCTAAGTTTAACCGAATGGAAGCTCCGGAGGAGGAGGGCATGCTCGCGTCACAGTAAGCCGAAGAGGAGCACCTTCCCCGGGCACGGGCGGTGCCAAGCGGCCCCTAAGTTTAACCGAATGGAAGCTCCGGGGGAGGAGGACGGGCGTGTGTCACAGTTAAGCCAAATTGGAGCACCTCTTCTGCCCGGGCACGAGCGGAGCGCGAGGCTGTCAGTTATGAATGAATAAATGAATAAATAAATAAAGAATGCCACCTTTCATTTCACAGGGCACACCGGACGGCGTACCAGCAGGTAAAAGTCGGAGTAATTAAATAAATACAAAAAGAATGGCTGGGGAATAAAAAAATAATACGTTGTAATAATAATTTGTTTTTTTTGTTATAACATGAATTTCACTCTCTCTCTCCCCGTATATATATATATATATATATATATATATATATATTTATATATTTATTATATATATTGTATATTTTTTTTAAGCATTTTTGAAGGTGCGCCGCTACTTCGCGGATTTTCAGTTTTCGCGGATGGTCTCGGTCCCCATTAACCGCGATAACAGAGAGTTCACTGTACTCCATAAAATTTACAAAAAGCGAGGTGAAACATTCAACCAGAGCTGCTTTTTTTTAACATTTCTCGAGGGCCATGGCGAGCCATTTCAAAAAAGCTGCACAACTAACGTATAAAATATTGATAAATTTGCTCGGCCTGATGTGTGTGTAAAGTTTTACGAGTTGTCGTTCATATTTAGAACCTCATAATCAGCTTTGTTTTATTGCTGAACAGTGCAATGCCACTCCCACAACTTTTCACGAAAAATCACGAATTTCGTATTGTGACATCCTCATGGCCGAAACAGTCATCCGAGCATATATGAGGGCGACCTTGTTGAGTTGCACGGAGAAAAACATCAAAGAAAATAACTTGTATTAGCTTTTACCAGTTGGTGGCGCTACTACTACGATGTAAAATAAGTTGGTAGATGTCTTCAGGGCTGAAGTATCCTCAAATGTGTACAACTTCGAGAAGATAGGATCATCTGAGTCATGTTGCCGGAGCTTTTGTTGCCACAGAGTACAATCTGACTTTTCAGCACCTTAATAGCCACGCCTTTTGCCAAAACGTCACAAAATTCGGCAGAGAGTAAGATCATTGTCTTAAGTCTTTTCTGACTAATTTTCAGTCGGATTCGTCAAAAGGGCACCATGCAGTACGTGAAAATTAAAATAAAAACAAATTTTTGATTCCACTTGGCGGCACTGTGTGTATAACAAAATAATAACATTAAGATGTCTTCAGGTCGGGACGTTTTATTTACAGGTGAAGGTTTGGATTTTTAGGAGCATGTGCAGGGGAGTTATTAAGCATTCATTTATTTGTATTAGGTTCATTTTGTCTTCTGATTATTGATATTTGACTGATTCATTAAAAGCAGACAATTATGTTTTAGGTTAATTTTTTACCTGACATGTTTCGGCGAGTCTTTCGCCTTCTTCAGAGTGTCGCATGATGGTGTCTTGAGCTGATGTTCCATGAGGGTGTGACTTACCTGTCAAAAAAATGAAAAAATCAGAGCAGTAAAAGAACAAGCACAACATGAACATTACAAATCAGCAATCACTGACCACTGCAAAAGGGAAAACCACATCATGGACCGGGAGAAGGGCAGGGTCATCCGCACAGAAGAGAACAAACAACAGCGCTGGATCAGAGAGGCCATTGAGATCTGCAAGCGAGGCATAAAAACCATGAACAGAGACAAGGGAGCCTTCATCCTCTCTACCACCTGGAGCAGCATTTTGGCGGAGTGAACGGACAGCGGGGGGCGTGACTTGCCTTCATTCTTGTGACAGGTAAGTCACGCCCTCATGGAACATCAGCTGATAAAGACGGGCCACAAGACACCATCATGTGACACTCTGAAGAAGGCGAAAGACTTTCGTATTGTGACATCCTCAAGGCCTAAACACTCATCCGAGCAAATGTAAGGTAGATTTTGTTAACCTGCCCGGAGAAAAAAATCAACGAAAATAATTTGTATTTGTTTTAACCAGTTGGTGGCGCTACCACTGCGATCAAAAATAAGTTGGCAGCCGTCTTCAGGGCCTGAATATCCTCAAATGTGAAAAATTTCGAGAAGATGGATCATCTGAATCATTTTGCAGGAACTTTTGTTGCCACGGAGAATAATCAGACTCTGCGGCACCGTAATAGCCACGCCCTTCGAAGGAAAGTCACAAAAATAGGGATAGAGTAAGATCAATGTCTTGAGTCTTTTCTAGCCAATTTTCAATCAGATTCGTTAAAAGGGCACCGTGCAGTACGTCAAAATGTAAAAAATGATATTGATTGGCGCAAGGTGTATAAATGAATATAAATATATAGAAGTCTTCAGGTACAGACTCTTTATGTACATGTGAAGTTTTGGATTTTTAGCAGCATGTGCAGGAGAGTTATTAAGCATTTTGTCCATTGCGGCGAAGGAAATCTTAAGTGAAAACTTTGATGCCTCGCCCCCGTCATATAGTATTTCGGAAACAAAAAATTTTAGCCCCAGTGTTTGTGCCAGGTCTTCAGATGCTACAGACAGAATTTTAAGGCAATCAGATGAAGCCTTTAGGATCAGGGTGCAAAAGAATGACCCCTGTAAACATGCAAAAAAGGGCAAAAGTCGGACTTTCAAAAATTCATAACTCACTTCCTGTTCATATTAGACGTTAAAATATCAAATTTTTCGCCATGCCCGATGAGACTGCCAAGTTTGGTGAGTTTTTGTGCATGTTTCAGGGGTCAAAAATGCGATCGAACAATCGGAAAAATAATAATAATAATAATTTCTACAAAAACAATAGGGACTTCGCAGCGGTCGCTGCTCAGACCCTAATAATAATAATAATAATAATAATAAAAGTAATAATATCTTCTACAAAAACAATAGGGACCTCGCCGCGGTCGCTGCTCGGGCCCCAATAATAATTTCTACACAAAGTCCATTGTGGTGACCCGCCCCCTTTTCAGTAAATTCAAAATGGCCGACTTCCTGTAAAACCTAGCTCATTGCTCCAAGAGACTTTTTTGTAGGTCTTGGTCTTATACATACAGTGAACCCTCGCTACTTCGCGGTTCACCTTTCGCGGGTTCAGTGCTTCGCGGGTCTAAAAAATATTCGGGGGCATTGTAGTTTCGCCGAGCGGCACGACGGGGCGCTGGAGCGGTTAGACGGCCGGCGTGCGCCGAAGAAGAGCGTGGGCGAAGAGGAGAGTGGACGAAGAAGAGCACGTTCCCCCGGACACGATCGGTGGCGACGTTTCGCGCGGTTCGGACCGTACCAGAGCTCCGGCCAGCGTGCGTGGCAGTTAAGCCGTAGAGGAGCACCTTCCCCGGGCACGGGCGGTGCCAAGCGGCCCCTAAGTTTAACCGAATGGAAGCTCCGGAGGAGGAGGGCATGCTCGCGTCACAGTAAGCCGAAGAGGAGCACCTTCCCCGGGCACGGGCGGTTCCAAGCGGCCCCTAAGTTTAACCGAATGGAAGCTCCGGAGGAGGAGGGCATGCTCGCGTCACAGTAAGCCGAAGAGGAGCACCTTCCCCGGGCACGGGCGGTGCCAAGCGGCCCCTAAGTTTAACCGAATGGAAGCTCCGGGGGAGGAGGACGGGCGTGTGTCACAGTTAAGCCAAATTGGAGCACCTCTTCTGCCCGGGCACGAGCGGAGCGCGAGGCTGTCAGTTATGAATGAATAAATGAATAAATAAATAAAGAATGCCACCTTTCATTTCACAGGGCACACCGGACGGCGTACCAGCAGGTAAAAGTCGGAGTAATTAAATAAATACAAAAAGAATGGCTGGGGAATAAAAAAATAATACGTTGTAATAATAATTTGTTTTTTTTGTTATAACATGAATTTCACTCTCTCTCTCCCCGTATATATATATATATATATATATATATATATATATTTATATATTTATTATATATATTGTATATTTTTTTTAAGCATTTTTGAAGGTGCGCCGCTACTTCGCGGATTTTCAGTTTTCGCGGATGGTCTCGGTCCCCATTAACCGCGATAACAGAGAGTTCACTGTACTCCATAAAATTTACAAAAAGCGAGGTGAAACATTCAACCAGAGCTGCTTTTTTTTAACATTTCTCGAGGGCCATGGCGAGCCATTTCAAAAAAGCTGCACAACTAACGTATAAAATATTGATAAATTTGCTCGGCCTGATGTGTGTGTAAAGTTTTACGAGTTGTCGTTCATATTTAGAACCTCATAATCAGCTTTGTTTTATTGCCGAACAGTGCAATGCCACTCCCACAACTTTTCACGAAAAATCACGAATTTCGTATTGTGACATCCTCATGGCCGAAACAGTCATCCGAGCATATATGAGGGCGACCTTGTTGAGTTGCACGGAGAAAAACATCCAAGAAAATAACTTGTATTAGCTTTTACCAGTTGGTGGCGCTACTACTACGATGTAAAATAAGTTGGTAGATGTCTTCAGGGCTGAGGTATCCTCAAATGTGTACAACTTCGAGAAGATAGGATCATCTGAGTCATGTTGCCGGAGCTTTTGTTGCCACAGAGTACAATCGGACTTTTCAGCACCTTAATAGCCACGCCTTTTGCCAAAACGTCACAAAATTCGGCAGAAAGTAAGATCATTGTCTTGAGTCTTTTCTGACTAATTTTCAGTCGGATTCGTCAAAAGGGCACCGTGCAGTACGTGAAAATTAAAATAAAAACAAATTTTTGATTCCACTTGGCGGCACTGTGTGTATAACAAAATAATAACATTAAGATGTCTTCAGGTCGGGACGTTTTATTTACAGGTGAAGGTTTGGATTTTTAGGAGCATGTGCAGGGGAGTTATTAAGCATTCGTTTATTTGTATTAGGTTCATTTTGTCTTCTTATTATTGATATTTGACTGATTCATTAAAAGCAGACAATTATGTTTTAGGTAAATTTTTTACCTGACATGTTTCGGCGAGTCTTTCGCCTTCTTCAGAGTGTCGCATGATGGTGTCTTGAGACCCGTCTTTATCAGCTGATGTTCCATGAGGGTGTGACTTACCTGTCAAAAAAATGAAAAATCAGAGCAGTCAAAGAACAAGCACAACATGAACATTACAAATCAGCAATCACTGACCACTGCAAAAGGGAAAACCACATCATGGACCGGGAGAAGGGCAGGGTCATCCGCACCGAAGAGAACAAACAACAGCGCTGGATCAGAGAGGCCATTGAGATCTGCAAGCGAGGCATAAAAACCATGAACAGAGACAAGGGAGCCTTCATCCTCTCTACCACCTGGAGCAGCATTTTGGCGGAGTGAACGGACAGCGGGGGGCGTGACTTGCCTTCATTCTTGTGACAGGTAAGTCACGCCCTCATGGAACATCAGCTGATAAAGACGGGCCACAAGACACCATCATGTGACACTCTGAAGAAGGCGAAAGACTTTCGTATTGTGACATCCTCAAGGCCTAAACACTCATCCGAGCAAATGTAAGGTAGATTTTGTTAACCTGCCCGGAGAAAAAAATCAACGAAAATAATTTGTATTTGTTTTAACCAGTTGGTGGCGCTACCACTGCGATCAAAAATAAGTTGGCAGCCGTCTTCAGGGCCTGAATATCCTCAAATGTGAAAAATTTCGAGAAGATGGATCATCTGAATCATTTTGCAGGAACTTTTGTTGCCACGGAGAATAATCAGACTCTGCGGCACCGTAATAGCCACGCCCTTCGAAGGAAAGTCACAAAAATAGGGATCGAGTAAGATCAATGTCTTGAGTCTTTTCTAGCCAATTTTCAATCAGATTCGTTAAAAGGGCACCGTGCAGTACGTCAAAATGTAAAAAATGATATTGATTGGCGCAAGGTGTATAACTGAATATAAACATATAGATGTCTTCAGGTACAGACTCTTTATGTACATGTGAAGTTTTGGATTTTTCGCAGCATGTGCAGGAGAGTTATTAAGCATTTTGTCCATTGCGGCGAAGGATATCTTAAGTGAAAACTTTGATGCCCCGCCCCCGTCATATAGTATTTTGGAAACAAAAAATTTTAGCCCCAGTGTTTGTGCCAGGTCTTCAGATGCTACAGACAGAATTTTAAGGCAATCAGATGAAGCCTTTAGGATCAGGGTGCAAAAGAATGACCCCTGTAAACATGCAAAAAAGGGCAAAAGTCGGACTTTCAAAAATTCATAACTCACTTCCTGTTCATATTAGACGTTAAAATATCAAATTTTTCGCCATGCCCGATGAGACTGCCAAGTTTGGTGAGTTTTTGTGCATGTTTCGGGGGTCAAAAATGCGATCGAACAATCGGAAAAATAATAATAATAATAATTTCTACAAAAACAATAGGGACTTCGCAGCGGTCGCTGCTCAGGCCCTAATAATAATAATAATAATAATAATAAAAGTAATAATATCTTCTACAAAAACAATAGGGACCTCGCCGCGGTCGCTGCTCGGGCCCCAATAATAATTTCTACACAAAGTCCATTGTGGTGACCCGCCCCCTTTTAAGTAAATTCAAAATGGCCGACTTCCTGTAAAACCTAGCTCATTGCTCCAAGAGACTTTTTTGTAGGTCTTGGTCTTATACATACAGTGAACCCTCGCTACTTCGCGGTTCACCTTTCGCGGGTTCAGTGCTTCGCGGGTCTAAAAAATATTCGGGGGCATTGTAGTTTCGCCGAGCGGCACGACGGGGCGCTGGAGCGGTTAGACGGCCGGCGTGCGCCGAAGAAGAGCGTGGGCGAAGAGGAGAGTGGACGAAGAAGAGCACGTTCCCCCGGACACGATCGGTGGCGACGTTTCGCGCGGTTCGGACCGTACCAGAGCTCCGGCCAGCGTGCGTGGCAGTTAAGCCGTAGAGGAGCACCTTCCCCGGGCACGGGCGGTGCCAAGCGGCCCCTACGTTTAACCGAATGGAAGCTCCGGGGGAGGAGGGCGGGCGTGTGTCACAGTTAAGCCAAATTGGAGCACCTCTTCTACCCGGGCACGAGCGGAGCGCGAGGCTGTCAGTTATGAATGAATAAATGAATAAATAAATAAAGAATGCCACCTTTCATTTCACAGGGCACACCGGACGGCGTACCAGCAGGTAAAAGTCGGAGTAATTAAATAAATACTAAAAGAATGGCTGGGGAATAAAAAAATAATACGTTTTAATAATAATTTGGTTTTTTTGATATAACATGAATTTCACTCTCTCTCTCCCCGTATATATATATATATATATATATATATATATATATATTTATTATATATATTGTATATTTTTTTTAAGCATTTTTGAAGGTGCGCCGCTACTTCGCGGATTTTCAGTTTTCGCGGGTGGTCTCGGTCCCCATTAACCGCGATAACCGAGGGTTCACTGTACTCCATAAAATTTACAAAAAGCGAGGTGAAACACTCAACCAGAGCTGCTTTTTTTAACATTTCTCGAGGGCCATGGCGAGCCATTTCAAAAAAGCTGCACAACTAACGTATAAAATATTGATAAATTTGCTCGGCCTGATGTGTGTGTAAAGTTTTACGAGTTGTCGTTCATATTTAGAACCTCATAATCAGCTTTGTTTTATTGCCGAACAGTGCAATGCCACTCCCACAACTTTTCACGAAAAAGGACGAATTTCGTATTGTGACATCCTCATGGCCGAAACAGTCATCCGAGCATTTATGAGGGCGACCTTGTTGAGTTGCACGGAGAAAAACATCCAAGAAAATAACTTGTATTAGCTTTTACCAGTTGGTGGCGCTACTACTACGATGTAAAATAAGTTGGTAGATGTCTTCAGGGCTGAAGTATCCTCAAATGTGTACAACTTCGAGAAGATAGGATCATCTGAGTCATGTTGCCGGAGCTTTTGTTGCCACAGAGTACAATCGGACTTTTCAGCACCTTAATAGCCACGCCTTTTGCCAAAACGTCACAAAATTCGGCAGAGAGTAAGATCATTGTCTTGAGTCTTTTCTGACTAATTTTCAGTCGGATTCGTCAAAAGGGCACCGTGCAGTACGTGAAAATTAAAATAAAAACAAATTTTTGATTCCACTTGGCGGCACTGTGTGTATAACAAAATAATAACATTACGATGTCTTCAGGTCGGGACGTTTTATTTACAGGTGAAGGTTTGGATTTTTAGGAGCATGTGCAGGGGAGTTATTAAGCATTCATTTATTTGTATTAGGTTCATTTTGTCTTCTTATTATTGATATTTGACTGATTCATTAAAAGCAGACAATTATGTTTTAGGTTAATTTTTTACCTGACATGTTTCGGCGAGTCTTTCGCCTTCTTCAGAGTGTCGCATGATGGTGTCTTGAGCTGATGTTCCATGAGGGTGTGACTTACCTGTCAAAAAAATGAAAAAAATCAGAGCAGTAAAAGAACAAGCACAACATGAACATTACAAATCAGCAATCACTGACCACTGCAAAAGGGAAAACCACATCATGGACCGGGAGAAGGGCAGGGTCATCCGCACAGAAGAGAACAAACAACAGCGCTGGATCAGAGAGGCCATTGAGATCTGCAAGCGAGGCATAAAAACCATGAACAGAGACAAGGGAGCCTTCATCCTCTCTACCACCTGGACCAGCATCTTGGCGGAGTGAACGGACAGCGGGGGGCGTGACTTGCCTTCATTCTTGTGACAGGTAAGTCACGCCCTCATGGAACATCAGCTGATAAAGACGGGTCACAAGACAGCATCATGTGACACTCTGAAGAAGGCGAAAGACTTTCGTATTGTGACATGCTCAAGGCCTAAACACTAATCCGAGCAAATATAAGGTAGATTTTGTTCACCTGCCCGGAGAAAAACATCAACGAAAATAATTTGTATTTGTTTTAACCAGTTGGTGGCGCTACCACTGCGATCAAAAATAAGTTGGCAGCCGTCTTCAGGGCCTGAATATCCTCAAATGTGAAAAATTTCGAGAAGATGGATCATCTGAATCATTTTGCAGGAACTTTTGTTGCCACGGAGAATAATCAGACTCTGCGGCACCGTAATAGCCACGCCCTTCGAAGGAAAGTCACAAAAATAGGGATAGAGTAAGATCAATGTCTTGAGTCTTTTCTAGCCAATTTTCAATCAGATCCGTTAAAAGGGCACCGTGCAGTACGTCAAAATGTAAAAAATGATATTGATTGGCGCAAGGTGTATAACTGAATATAAACATATAGATGTCTTCAGGTACAGACTCTTTATGTACATGTGAAGTTTTGGATTTTTAGCAGCATGTGCAGGAGAGTTATTAAGCATTTTGTCCATTGCGGCGAAGGAAATCTTAAGTGAAAACTTTGAAGCCCCGCCCCCGTCATATAGTATTTCGGAAACAAAAAATTTTAGCCCCAGTGTTTGTCCCAGGTCTTCAGATGCTACAGACAGAATTTTAAGGCAATCAGATGAAGCCTTTAGGATCAGGGTGCAAAAGAATGACCCCTGTAAACATGCAAAAAAGGGCAAAAGTCGGACTTTCAAAAATTCATAACTCACTTCCTGTTAATATTAGACGTTAAAATATCAAATTTTTCGCCATGCCCGATGAGACTGCCAAGTTTGGTGAGTTTTTGTGCATGTTTCGGGGGTCAAAAATGCGATCGAACAATCGGAAAAATAATAATAATAATAATTTCTACAAAAACAATAGGGACTTCGCAGCGGTCGCTGCTCAGGCCCTAATAATAATAATAATAATATTAATAATAATAAAAGTAATAATATTTTCTACAAAAACAATAGGGACCTCGCAGCCGTCGCAGCTCGGGCCCTAATAACAATTTCTAGAAAAACAATAGGGACCTCGCAGCGGTCACTGCTCGGGCCCTAATAATAATAATAATAAAAATAATAATAATTTCCACAAAAACAATGGGGACCTCGTAGCGGTCGCTGCTCAGGCCCTAATAATAATTTCTACAAAAACAATAGGGACCTCGCCGCCGTCGCTGCTCGGGCCCCAATAATAATTTCTACACAAAGTCCATTGTGGTGACCCGCCCCCTTTTAAGTAAATTCAAAATGGCCGACTTCCTGTAAAACCTAGCTCATTGCTCCAAGAGACTTTTTTGTAGGTCTTGGTCTTATACATACAGTGAACCCTCGCTACTTCGCGGTTCACCTTTCGCGGGTTCAGTGCTTCGCGGGTCTAAAAAATATTCGGGGGCATTGTAGTTTCGCCGAGCGGCACGACGGGGCGCTGGAGCGGTTAGACGGCCGGCGTGCGCCGAAGAAGAGCGTGGGCGAAGAGGAGAGTGGACGAAGAAGAGCACGTTCTCCCGGACACGATCGGTGGCGACGTTTCGCGCGGTTCGGACCGTACCAGAGCTCCGGCCGGCGTGCGTGGCAGTTAAGCCGTAGAGGAGCACCTTCCCCGGGCACGGGCGGTGCCAAGCGGCCCCTAAGTTTAACCGAATGGAAGCTCCGGAGGAGGAGGGCATGCTCGCGTCACAGTAAGCCGAAGAGGAGCACCTTCCCCGGGCACGGGCGGTTCCAAGCGGCCCCTAAGTTTAACCGAATGGAAGCTCCGGAGGAGGAGGGCATGCTCGCGTCACAGTAAGCCGAAGAGGAGCACCTTCCCCGGGCACGGGCGGTTCCAAGCGGCCCCTAAGTTTAACTGAATGGAAGCTCCGGAGGAGGAGGGCATGCTCGCGTCACAGTAAGCCGAAGAGGAGCACCTTCCCCGGGCACGGGCGGTGCCAAGCGGCCCCTAAGTTTAACCGAATGGAAGTTCCGGGGGAGGAGGGCGGGCGTGTGTCACAGTTAAGCCGAATTGGAGCACCTCTTCCGCCCGGGCACGAGCGGAGCGCGAGGCTGTCAGTTATGAATGAATAAATGAATAAATAAATAAAGAATGCCACCTTTCATTTCACAGGGCACACCGGACGGCGTACCAGCAGGTAAAAGTCGGAGTAATTAAATAAATACAAAAAGAATGGCTGGGGAATAAAAAAATAATACGTTTTAATAATAATTTGGTTTTTTTGTTATAAAATGAATTTCACTCTCTCTCTCCCCGTATATATATATATATATATATATATATATATATATATATATATATTTATTATATATATTGTATATTTTTTTTAAGCATTTTTGAAGGTGCGCCGCTACTTCGCGGATTTTCAGTTTTCGCGGGTGGTCTCGGTCCCCATTAACCGCGATAACCGAGGGTTCACTGTACTCCATAAAATTTACAAAAAGCGAGGTGAAACACTCAATCAGGGCTGCTTTTTTGAACATTTCTCGAGGGCCATGGCGAGCCATTTCAAAAAAGCTGCACAACTAACGTATAAAATATTGATAAATTTGCTCGGCCTGATGTGTGTGTAAAGTTTCACGAGTTGTCGTTCATATTTAGAACCTCATAATCAGCGTTGTTTTATTGCCGAACAGTGCAATGCCACTCCCACAACTTTTCACGAAAAAGGACTAATTTCGTATTGTGACATCCTCATGGCCGAAACAGTCATCCGAGCATATATGAGGGCGACCTTGTTGAGTTGCACGGAGAAAAACATCCAAGAAAATAACTTGTATTAGCTTTTACCAGTTGGTGGCGCTACTACTACGATGAAAAATAAGTCGGTAGATGTCTTCAGGGCTGAAGTATCCTCAAATGTGTACAACTTCGAGAAGATAGGATCATCTGAGTCATGTTGCCGGAGCTTTTGTTGCCACAGAGTACAATCGGACTTTTCAGCACCTTAATAGCCACGCCTTTTGCCAAAACGTCACAAAATTCGGCAGAGAGTAAGATCATTGTCTTGAGTCTTTTCTGACTAATTTTCAGTCGGATTCGTCAAAAGGGCACCGTGCAGTACGTGAAAATTAAAATAAAAACAAATTTTTGATTCCACTTGGCGGCGCTGTGTGTATAACAAAATAATAACATTAAGATGTCTTCAGGTCGGGACGTTTTATTTACAGGTGAAGGTTTGGATTTTTAGGAGCATGTGCAGGGGAGTTATTAAGCATTCATTTATTTGTATTAGGTTCATTTTGTCTTCTTATTATTGATATTTGACTGATTCATTAAAAGCAGACAATTATGTTTTAGGTTAATTTTTTACCTGACATGTTTCGGCGAGTCTTTTGCCTTCTTCAGAGTGTCGCATGATGGTGTCTTGAGCTGATGTTCCATGAGGGTGTGACTTACCTGTCAAAAAAATGAAAAAATCAGAGCAGTAAAAGAACAAGCACAACATGAACATTACAAATCAGCAATCACTGACCACTGCAAAAGGGAAAACCACATCATGGACCGGGAGAAGGGCAGGGTCATCCGCACAGAAGAGAACAAACAACAGCGCTGGATCAGAGAGGCCATTGAGATCTGCAAGCGAGGCATAAAAACCATGAACAGAGACAAGGGAGCCTTCATCCTCTCTACCACCTGGAGCAGCATCTTGGCGGAGTGAACGGACAGCGGGGGGCGTGACTTGCCTTCATTCTTGTGACAGGTAAGTCACGCCCTCATGGAACATCAGCTGATAAAGACGGGTCACAAGACAGCATCATGTGACACTCTGAAGAAGGCGAAAGACTTTCGTATTGTGACATGCTCAAGGCCTAAACACTCATCCGAGCAAATATAAGGTAGATTATGTTCACCTGCCCGGAGAAAAACATCAACGAAAATAATTTGTATTTGTTTTAACCAGTTGGTGGCACTACCACTGCGATCAAAAATAAGTTGGCAGCCGTCTTCAGGGCCTGAATATCCTCAAATGTGAAAGATTTCCAGAAGATGGATCATCTGAATCATTTTGCAGGAACTTTTGTTGCCACGGAGAATAATCAGACTCTGCGGCACCGTAATAGCCACGCCCTTTGAAGGAAAGTCGTAAAAATAGGGATAGAGTAAGATCAATGTCTTGAGTCTTTTCTAGCCAATTTTCAATCAGATTCGTTAAAAGGGCACCGTGCAGTACGTCAAAATGTAAAAAATGATATTGATTGGCGCAAGGTGTATAACTGAATATAAACATATAGATGTCTTCAGGTACAGACTCTTTATGTACATGTGAAGTTTTGGATTTTTAGCAGCATGTGCAGGAGAGTTATTAAGCATTTTGTCCATTGCGGCGAAGGAAATCTTAAGTGAAAACTTTGATGCCTCGCCCCCGTCATATAGTATTTCGGAAACAAAAAATTTTAGCCCCAGTGTTTGTCCCAGGTCTTCAGATGCTACAGACAGAATTTTAAGGCAATCAGATGAAGCCTTTAGGATCAGGGTGCAAAAGAATGACCCCTGTAAACATGCAAAAAAGGGCAAAAGTCGGACTTTCAAAAATTCATAACTCACTTCCTGTTCATATTAGACGTTAAAATATCAAATTTTTCGCCATGCCCGATGAGACTGCCAAGTTTGGTGAGTTTTTGTGCATGTTTCGGGGGTCAAAAATGCGATCGAACAATCGGAAAAATAATAATAATAATAATTTCTACAAAAACAATAGGGACTTCGCAGCGGTCGCTGCTCAGGCCCTAATAATAATAATAATAATAATAATAAAAGTAATAATATTTTCTACAAAAACAATAGGGACCTCGCCGCGGTCGCTGCTCGGGCCCCAATAATAATTTCTACACAAAGTCCATTGTGGTGACCCGCCCCCTTTTAAGTAAATTCAAAATGGCCGACTTCCTGTAAAACCTAGCTCATTGCTCCAAGAGACTTTTTTGTAGGTCTTGGTCTTATACATACAGTGAACCCTCGCTACTTCGCGGTTCACCTTTCGCGGGTTCAGTGCTTCGCGGGTCTAAAAAATATTCGGGGGCATTGTAGTTTCGCCGAGCGGCACGACGGGGCGCTGGAGCGGTTAGACGGCCGGCGTGCGCCGAAGAAGAGCGTGGGCGAAGAGGAGAGTGGACGAAGAAGAGCACGTTCCCCCGGACACGATCGGTGGCGACGTTTCGCGCGGTTCGGACCGTACCAGAGCTCCGGCCAGCATGCGTGGCAGTTAAGCCGTAGAGGAGCACCTTCCCCGGGCACGGGCGGTGCCAAGCGGCCCCTAAGTTTAACCGAATGGAAGCTCCGGAGGAGGAGGGCATGCTCGCGTCACAGTAAGCCGAAGAGGAGCACCGTCCCCGGGCACGGGCGGTTCCAAGCGGCCCCTAAGTTTAACCGAATGGAAGCTCCGGAGGAGGAGGGCATGCTCGCGTCACAGTAAGCCGAAGAGGAGCACCTTCCCCGGGCACGGGCGGTGCCAAGCGGCCCCTAAGTTTAACCGAATGGAATCTCCGGGGGAGGAGGACGGGCGTGTGTCACAGTTAAGCCAAATTGGAGCACCTCTTCTGCCCGGGCACGAGCGGAGCGCGAGGCTGTCAGTTATGAATGAATAAATGAATAAATAAATAAAGAATGCCACCTTTCATTTCACAGGGCACACCGGACGGCGTACCAGCAGGTAAAAGTCGGAGTAATTAAATAAATACAAAAAGAATGGCTGGGGAATAAAAAAATAATACGTTTTAATAATAATTAGTTTTTTTTGTTATAACATGAATTTCACTCTCTCTCTCCCCGTATATATATATATATATATATATATATATATATATATATATATATATATATATATATATATATATATATATATATTTATATATTTATTGTATATATTGTATATTTTTTTTAAGCATTTTTGAAGGTGCGCCGCTACTTCGCGGATTTTCAGTTTTCGCGGGTGGTCTCGGTCCCCATTAACCGCGATAACCGAGGGTTCACTGTTCTCCATAAAATTTACAAAAAGCGAGGTGAAACACTCAACCAGAGCTGCTTTTTTTTAACATTTCTCGAGGGCCATGGCGAGCCATTTCAAAAAAGCTGCACAACTAACGTATAAAATATTGATAAATTTGCTCGGCCTGATGTGTGTGTAAAGTTTTACGAGTTGTCGTTCATATTTAGAACCTCATATTCAGCTTTGTTTTATTGCCGAACAGTGCAATGCCACTCCCACAACTTTTCACGAAAAATCACAAATTTCGTATTGTGACATCCTCATGGCCGAAACAGTCATCCGAGCATATATGAGGGCGACCTTGTTGAGTTGCACGGAGAAAAACATCCAAGAAAATAACTTGTATTAGCTTTTACCAGTTGGTGGCGCTACTACTACGATGTAAAATAAGTTGGTAGATGTCTTCAGGGCTGAAGTATCCTCAAATGTGTACAACTTCGAGAAGATAAGATCATCTGAGTCATGTTGCCGGAGCTTTTGTTGCCACAGAGTACAATCGGACTTTTCAGCACCTTAATAGCCACGCCTTTTGCCAAAACGCCACAAAATTCGGCAGAGAGTAAGATCATTGTCTTGAGTCTTTTCTGACTAATTTTCAGTCGGATTCGTCAAAAGGGCACCGTGCAGTACGTGAAAATTAAAA
This sequence comes from Idiotropiscis lumnitzeri, assembly GCF_059441095.1. Lineage (NCBI taxonomy): Eukaryota > Metazoa > Chordata > Actinopteri > Syngnathiformes > Syngnathidae > Idiotropiscis > Idiotropiscis lumnitzeri. Next base: position 895,833 of record NW_028283584.1, on the reverse strand, counting down.
TAAAAACACATTTTTGATTCCACTTGGCGGCACTGTGTGTATAACAAAATAATAACATTACGATGTCTTCAGGTCGGGACGTTTTATTTACAGGTGAAGGTTTGGATTTTTAGGAGCATGTGCAGGGGAGTTATTAAGCATTCATTTATTTGTATTAGGTTCATTTTGTCTTCTTATTATTGATATTTGACTGATTCATTAAAAGCAGACAATTATGTTTTAGGTTAATTTTTTACCTGACATGTTTCGGCGAGTCTTTCGCCTTCTTCAGAGTGTCGCATGATGGTGTCTTGAGACCCGTCTTTATCAGCTGATGTTCCATGAGGGTGTGACTTACCTGTCAAAAAAATGAAAAAAATCAGAGCAGTAAAAGAACAAGCACAACATGAACATTACAAATCAGCAATCACTGACCACTGCAAAAGGGAAAACCACATCATGGACCGGGAGAAGGGCAGGGTCATCCGCACAGAAGAGAACAAACAACAGCGCTGGATCAGAGAGGCCATTGAGATCTGCAAGCGAGGCATAAAAACCATGAACAGAGACAAGGGAGCCTTCATCCTCTCTACCACCTGGAGCAGCATCTTGGCGGAGTGAACGGACAGCGGGGGGCGTGACTTGCCTTCATTCTTGTGACAGGTAAGTCACGCCCTCATGGAACATCAGCTGATAAAGACGGGTCACAAGACAGCATCATGTGACACTCTGAAGAAGGCGAAAGACTTTCGTATTGTGACATGCTCAAGGCCTAAACACTCATCCGAGCAAATATAAGGTAGATTATGTTCACCTGCCCGGAGAAAAACATCAACGAAAATAATTTGTATTTGTTTTAACCAGTTGGTGGCACTACCACTGCGATCAAAAATAAGTTGGCAGCCGTCTTCAGGGCCTGAATATCCTCAAATGTGAAAGATTTCCAGAAGATGGATCATCTGAATCATTTTGCAGGAACTTTTGTTGCCACGGAGAATAATCAGACTCTGCGGCACCGTAATAGCCACGCCCTTTGAAGGAAAGTCGTAAAAATAGGGATAGAGTAAGATCAATGTCTTGAGTCTTTTCTAGCCAATTTTCAATCAGATTCGTTAAAAGGGCACCGTGCAGTACGTCAAAATGTAAAAAATGATATTGATTGGCGCAAGGTGTATAACTGAATATAAACATATAGATGTCTTCAGGTACAGACTCTTTATGTACATGTGAAGTTTTGGATTTTTAGCAGCATGTGCAGGAGAGTTATTAAGCATTTTGTCCATTGCGGCGAAGGAAATCTTAAGTGAAAACTTTGATGCCTCGCCCCCGTCATATAGTATTTCGGAAACAAAAAATTTTAGCCCCAGTGTTTGTCCCAGGTCTTCAGATGCTACAGACAGAATTTTAAGGCAATCAGATGAAGCCTTTAGGATCAGGGTGCAAAAGAATGACCCCTGTAAACATGCAAAAAAGGGCAAAAGTCGGACTTTCAAAAATTCATAACTCACTTCCTGTTCATATTAGACGTTAAAATATCAAATTTTTCGCCATGCCCGATGAGACTGCCAAGTTTGGTGAGTTTTTGTGCATGTTTCGGGGGTCAAAAATGCGATCGAACAATCGGAAAAATAATAATAATAATAATTTCTACAAAAACAATAGGGACTTCGCAGCGGTCGCTGCTCAGGCCCTAATAATAATAATAATAATAATAATAAAAGTAATAATATTTTCTACAAAAACAATAGGGACCTCGCCGCGGTCGCTGCTCGGGCCCCAATAATAATTTCTACACAAAGTCCATTGTGGTGACCCGCCCCCTTTTAAGTAAATTCAAAATGGCCGACTTCCTGTAAAACCTAGCTCATTGCTCCAAGAGACTTTTTTGTAGGTCTTGGTCTTATACATACAGTGAACCCTCGCTACTTCGCGGTTCACCTTTCGCGGGTTCAGTGCTTCGCGGGTCTAAAAAATATTCGGGGGCATTGTAGTTTCGCCGAGCGGCACGACGGGGCGCTGGAGCGGTTAGACGGCCGGCGTGCGCCGAAGAAGAGCGTGGGCGAAGAGGAGAGTGGACGAAGAAGAGCACGTTCCCCCGGACACGATCGGTGGCGACGTTTCGCGCGGTTCGGACCGTACCAGAGCTCCGGCCAGCATGCGTGGCAGTTAAGCCGTAGAGGAGCACCTTCCCCGGGCACGGGCGGTGCCAAGCGGCCCCTAAGTTTAACCGAATGGAAGCTCCGGAGGAGGAGGGCATGCTCGCGTCACAGTAAGCCGAAGAGGAGCACCGTCCCCGGGCACGGGCGGTTCCAAGCGGCCCCTAAGTTTAACCGAATGGAAGCTCCGGAGGAGGAGGGCATGCTCGCGTCACAGTAAGCCGAAGAGGAGCACCTTCCCCGGGCACGGGCGGTGCCAAGCGGCCCCTAAGTTTAACCGAATGGAATCTCCGGGGGAGGAGGACGGGCGTGTGTCACAGTTAAGCCAAATTGGAGCACCTCTTCTGCCCGGGCACGAGCGGAGCGCGAGGCTGTCAGTTATGAATGAATAAATGAATAAATAAATAAAGAATGCCACCTTTCATTTCACAGGGCACACCGGACGGCGTACCAGCAGGTAAAAGTCGGAGTAATTAAATAAATACAAAAAGAATGGCTGGGGAATAAAAAAATAATACGTTTTAATAATAATTAGTTTTTTTTGTTATAACATGAATTTCACTCTCTCTCTCCCCGTATATATATATATATATATATATATATATATATATATATATATATATATATATATATATATATATATTTATATATTTATTGTATATATTGTATATTTTTTTTAAGCATTTTTGAAGGTGCGCCGCTACTTCGCGGATTTTCAGTTTTCGCGGGTGGTCTCGGTCCCCATTAACCGCGATAACCGAGGGTTCACTGTACTCCATAAAATTTACAAAAAGCGAGGTGAAACACTCAACCAGAGCTGCTTTTTTTTAACATTTCTCGAGGGCCATGGCGAGCCATTTCAAAAAAGCTGCACAACTAACGTATAAAATATTGATAAATTTGCTCGGCCTGATGTGTGTGTAAAGTTTTACGAGTTGTCGTTCATATTTAGAACCTCATATTCAGCTTTGTTTTATTGCCGAACAGTGCAATGCCACTCCCACAACTTTTCACGAAAAATCACAAATTTCGTATTGTGACATCCTCATGGCCGAAACAGTCATCCGAGCATATATGAGGGCGACCTTGTTGAGTTGCACGGAGAAAAACATCCAAGAAAATAACTTGTATTAGCTTTTACCAGTTGGTGGCGCTACTACTACGATGTAAAATAAGTTGGTAGATGTCTTCAGGGCTGAAGTATCCTCAAATGTGTACAACTTCGAGAAGATAAGATCATCTGAGTCATGTTGCCGGAGCTTTTGTTGCCACAGAGTACAATCGGACTTTTCAGCACCTTAATAGCCACGCCTTTTGCCAAAACGTCACAAAATTCGGCAGAGAGTAAGATCATTGTCTTGAGTCTTTTCTGACTAATTTTCAGTCGGATTCGTCAAAAGGGCACCGTGCAGTACGTGAAAATTAAAATAAAAACAAATTTTTGATTCCACTTGGCGGCACTGTGTGTATAACAAAATAATAACATTAAGATGTCTTCAGGTCGGGACGTTTTATTTACAGGTGAAGGTTTGGATTTTTAGGAGCATGTGCAGGGGAGTTATTAAGCATTCATTTATTTGTATTAGGTTCATTTTGTCTTCTTATTATTGATATTTGACTGATTCATTAAAAGCAGACAATTATGTTTTAGGTTAATTTTTTACCTGACATGTTTCGGCGAGTCTTTCGCCTTCTTCAGAGTGTCGCATGATGGTGTCTTGAGCTGATGTTCCATGAGGGTGTGACTTACCTGTCAAAAAAATGAAAAAAATCAGAGCAGTAAAAGAACAAGCACAACATGAACATTACAAATCAGCAATCACTGACCACTGCAAAAGGGAAAACCACATCATGGACCGGGAGAAGGGCAGGGTCATCCGCACAGAAGAGAACAAACAACAGCGCTGGATCAGAGAGGCCATTGAGATCTGCAAGCGAGGCATAAAAACCATGAACAGAGACAAGGGAGCCTTCATCCTCTCTACCACCTGGACCAGCATCTTGGCGGAGTGAACGGACAGCGGGGGGCGTGACTTGCCTTCATTCTTGTGACAGGTAAGTCACGCCCTCATGGAACATCAGCTGATAAAGACGGGTCACAAGACAGCATCATGTGACACTCTGAAGAAGGCGAAAGACTTTCGTATTGTGACATGCTCAAGGCCTAAACACTCATCCGAGCAAATATAAGGTAGATTTTGTTCACCTGCCCGGAGAAAAACATCAACGAAAATAATTTGTATTTGTTTTAACCAGTTGGTGGCGCTACCACTGCGATCAAAAATAAGTTGGCAGCCGTCTTCAGGGCCTGAATATCCTCAAATGTGAAAAATTTCGAGAAGATGGATCATCTGAATCATTTTGCAGGAACTTTTGTTGCCACGGAGAATAATCAGACTCTGCGGCACCGTAATAGCCACGCCCTTCGAAGGAAAGTCACAAAAATAGGGATAGAGTAAGATCAATGTCTTGAGTCTTTTCTAGCCAATTTTCAATCAGATTCGTTAAAAGGGCACCGTGCAGTACGTCAAAATGTAAAAAATGATATTGATTGGCGCAAGGTGTATAACTGAATATAAACATATAGATGTCTTCAGGTACAGACTTTTTATGTACATGTGAAGTTTTGGATTTTTAGCAGCATGTGCAGGAGAGTTATTAAGCATTTTGTCCATTGCGGCGAAGGAAATCTTAAGTGAAAACTTTGAAGCCCCGCCCCCGTCATATAGTATTTCGGAAACAAAAAATTTTAGCCCCAGTGTTTGTCCCAGGTCTTCAGATGCTACAGACAGAATTTTAAGGCAATCAGATGAAGCCTTTAGGATCAGGGTGCAAAAGAATGACCCCTGTAAACATGCAAAAAAGGGCAAAAGTCGGACTTTCAAAAATTCATAACTCACTTCCTGTTCATATTAGACGTTAAAATATCAAATTTTTCGCCATGCCCGATGAGACTGCCAAGTTTGGTGAGTTTTTGTGCATGTTTCAGGGGTCAAAAATGCGATCGAACAATCGGAAAAATAATAATAATAATAATTTCTACAAAAACAATAGGGACTTCGCAGCGGTCGCTGCTCAGGCCCAAATAATAATAATAATAATATTAATAATAATAAAAGTAATAATATTTTCTACAAAAACAATAGGGACCTCGCAGCCGTCGCAGCTCGGGCCCTAATAACAATTTCTAGAAAAACAATAGGGACCTCGCAGCGGTCACTGCTCGGGCCCTAATAATAATAATAATAAAAATAATAATAATTTCCACAAAAACAATGGGGACCTCGGAGCGGTCGCTGCTCAGGCCCTAATAATAATTTCTACAAAAACAATAGGGACCTCGCCGCCGTCGCTGCTCGGGCCCCAATAATAATTTCTACACAAAGTCCATTGTGGTGACCCGCCCCCTTTTAAGTAAATTCAAAATGGCCGACTTCCTGTAAAACCTAGCTCATTGCTCCAAGAGACTTTTTTGTAGGTCTTGGTCTTATACATACAGTGAACCCTCGCTACTTCGCGGTTCACCTTTCGCGGGTTCAGTGCTTCGCGGGTCTAAAAAATATTCGGGGGCATTGTAGTTTCGCCGAGCGGCACGACGGGGCGCTGGAGCGGTTAGACGGCCGGCGTGCGCCGAAGAAGAGCGTGGGCGAAGAGGAGAGTGGACGAAGAAGAGCACGTTCTCCCGGACACGATCGGTGGCGACGTTTCGCGCGGTTCGGACCGTACCAGAGCTCCGGCCGGCGTGCGTGGCAGTTAAGCCGTAGAGGAGCACCTTCCCCGGGCACGGGCGGTGCCAAGCGGCCCCTAAGTTTAACCGAATGGAAGCTCCGGAGGAGGAGGGCATGCTCGCGTCACAGTAAGCCGAAGAGGAGCACCTTCCCCGGGCACGGGCGGTTCCACGCGGCCCCTAAGTTTAACCGAATGGAAGCTCCGGAGGAGGAGGGCATGCTCGCGTCACAGTAAGCCGAAGAGGAGCACCTTCCCCGGGCACGGGCGGTTCCAAGCGGCCCCTAAGTTTAACTGAATGGAAGCTCCGGAGGAGGAGGGCATTCTCGCGTCACAGTAAGCCGAAGAGGAGCACCTTCCCCGGGCACGAGCGGTGCCAAGCGGCCCCTAAGTTTAACCGAATGGAAGTTCCGGGGGAGGAGGGCGGGCATGTGTCACAGTTAAGCCGAATTGGAGCACCTCTTCCGCCCGGGCACGAGCGGAGCGCGAGGCTGTCAGTTATGAATGAATAAATGAATAAATAAATAAAGAATGCCACCTTTCATTTCACAGGGCACACCGGACGGCGTACCAGCAGGTAAAAGTCGGAGTAATTAAATAAATACAAAAAGAATGGCTGGGGAATAAAAAAATAATACGTTTTAATAATAATTTGTTTTTTTTGTTATAACATGAATTTCACTCTCTCTCTCCCCGTATATATATATATATATATATATATATATATATATATATATATATATATATATAAATATATATATATATATATATATATATATATATATATATATATATTTATTATATATATTGTATATTTTTTTTAAGCATTTTTGAAGGTGCGCCGCTACTTCGCGGATTTTCAGTTTTCGCGGGTGGTCTCGGTCCCCATTAACCCCGATAACCGAGGGTTCACTGTACTCCATAAAATTTACAAAAAGCGAGGTGAAACACTCAACCAGAGCTGCTTTTTTTTAACATTTCTCGAGGGCCATGGCGAGCCATTTAAAAAAAGCTGCACAACTAACTTATAAAATATTGATAAATTTGCTCGGCCTGATGTGTGTGTAAAGTTTTACGAGTTGTCGTTCATATTTAGAACCTCATAATCAGCTTTGTTTTATTGCCGAACAGTGCAATGCCACTCCCACAACTTTTCACGAAAAATCACGAATTTCGTATTGTGACATCCTCATGGCCGAAACAGTCATCCGAGCATATATGAGGGCGACCTTGTTGAGTTGCACGGAGAAAAACATCCAAGAAAATAACTTGTATTAGCTTTTACCAGTTGGTGGCGCTACTACTACGATGTAAAATAAGTTGGTAGATGTCTTCAGGGCTGAAGTATCCTCAAATGTGTACAACTTCGAGAAGATAGGATCATCTGAGTCATGTTGCCGGAGCTTTTGTTGCCACAAAGTACAATCGGACTTTTCAGCACCTTAATAGCCACGCCTTTTGCCAAAACGTCACAAAATTCGGCAGAGAGTAAGATCATTGTCTTGAGTCTTTTCTGACTAATTTTCAGTCGGATTCGTCAAAAGGGCACCGTGCAGTACGTGAAAATTAAAATAAAAACAAATTTTTGATTCCACTTGGCGGCACTGTGTGTATAACAAAATAATAACATTAAGATGTCTTCAGGTCGGGACGTTTTATTTACAGGTGAAGGTTTGGATTTTTAGGAGCATGTGCAGGGGAGTTATTAAGCATTCATTTATTTGTATTAGGTTCATTTTGTCTTCTTATTATTGATATTTGACTGATTCATTAAAAGCAGACAATTATGTTTTAGGTTAATTTTTTACCTGACATGTTTCGGCGAGTCTTTCGCCTTCTTCAGAGTGTCGCATGATGGTGTCTTGAGACCCGTCTTTATCAGCTGATGTTCCATGAGGGTGTGACTTACCTGTCAAAAAAATGAAAAATCAGAGCAGTAAAAGAACAAGCACAACATGAACATTACAAATCAGCAATCACTGACCACTGCAAAAGGGAAAACCACATCATGGACCGGGAGAAGGGCGGGGTCATCCGCACCGAAGAGAACAAACAACAGCGCTGGATCAGAGAGGCCATTGAGATCTGCAAGCGAGGCATAAAAACCATGAACAGAGACAAGGGAGCCTTCATCCTCTCTACCACCTGGAGCAGCATTTTGGCGGAGTGAACGGACAGCGGGGGGCGTGACTTGCCTTCATTCTTGTGACAGGTAAGTCACGCCCTCATGGAACATCAGCTGATAAAGACGGGCCACAAGACACCATCATGTGACACTCTGAAGAAGGCGAAAGACTTTCGTATTGTGACATCCTCAAGGTCTAAACACTCATCCGAGCAAATGTAAGGTAGATTTTGTTAACCTGCCCGGAGAAAAAAATCAACGAAAATAATTTGTATTTGTTTTAACCAGTTGGTGGCGCTACCACTGCGATCAAAAATAAGTTGGCAGCCGTCTTCAGGGCCTGAATATCCTCAAATGTGAAAAATTTCGAGAAGATGGATCATCTGAATCATTTTGCAGGAACTTTTGTTGCCACGGAGAATAATCAGACTCTGCGGCACCGTAATAGCCACGCCCTTCGAAGGAAAGTCACAAAAATAGGGATAGAGTAAGATCAATGTCTTGAGTCTTTTCTAGCCAATTTTCAATCAGATTCGTTAAAAGGGCACCGTGCAGTACGTCAAAATGTAAAAAATGATATTGATTGGCGCAAGGTGTATAACTGAATATAAACATATAGATGTCTTCAGGTACAGACTCTTTATGTACATGTGAAGTTTTGGATTTTTAGCAGCATGTGCAGGAGAGTTATTTAGCATTTTGTCCATTGCGGCGAAGGAAATCTTAAGTGAAAACTTTGATGCCCCGCCCCCGTCATATAGTATTTCGGAAACAAAAAATTTTAGCCCCAGTGTTTGTGCCAGGTTTTCAGATGCTACAGACAGAATTTTAAGGCAATCAGATGAAGCCTTTAGGAACAGGGTGCAAAAGAATGACCCCTGTAAACATGCAAAAAAGGGCAAAAGTCGGACTTTCAAAAATTCATAACTCACTTCCTGTTCATATTAGACGTTAAAATATCAAATTTTTCGCCATGCCCGATGAGACTGCCAAGTTTGGTGAGTTTTTGTGCATGTTTCGGGGGTCAAAAATGCGATCGAACAATCGGAAAAATAATAATAATAATAATTTCTACAAAAACAATAGGGACTTCGCAGCGGTCGCTGCTCAGGCCCTAATAATAATAATAATAATAATAATAAAAGTAATAATGTTTTCTACAAAAACAATAGGGACCTCGCCGCGGTCGCTGCTCGGGCCCCAATAATAATTTCTACACAAAGTCCATTGTGGTGACCCGCCCCCTTTTAAGTAAATTCAAAATGGCCGACTTCCTGTAAAACCTAGCTCATTGCTCCAAGAGACTTTTTTGTAGGTCTTGGTCTTATACATACAGTGAACCCTCGCTACTTCGCGGTTCACCTTTCGCGGGTTCAGTGCTTCGCGGGTCTAAAAAATATTCGGGGGCATTGTAGTTTCGCCGAGCGGCACGACGGGGCGCTGGAGCGGTTAGACGGCCGGCGTGCGCCGAAGAAGAGCGTGGGCGAAGAGGAGAGTGGACGAAGAAGAGCACGTTCCCCCGGACACGATCGGTGGCGACATTTCGCGCGGTTCGGACCGTACCAGAGCTCCGGCCGGCGTGCGTGGCAGTTAAGCCGTAGAGGAGCACCTTCCCCGGGCACGGGCGGTTCCAAGCGGCCCCTAAGTTTAACCGAATGGAAGCTCCGGAGGAGGAGGGCATGCTCGCGTCACAGTAAGCCGAAGAGGAGCACCTTCCCCGGGCATGGGCGGTGCCAAGCGGCCCCTAAGTTTAACCGAATGGAAGTTCCGGGGGAGGAGGGCGGGCGTGTGTCACAGTTAAGCCGAATTGGAGCACCTCTTCCGCCCGGGCACGAGCGGAGCGCGAGGCTGTCAGTTATGAATGAATAAATGAATAAATAAATAAAGAATGCCACCTTTCATTTCACAGGGCACACCGGACGGCGTACCAGCAGGTAAAAGTCGGAGTAATTAAATAAATACAAAAAGAATGGCTGGGGAATTAAAAAATAATATGTTTTAATAATAATTTGTTTTTTTTGGTTGTAACATGAATTTCACTCTCTCTCTCCCCGTATATATATATATATATATATATATATATATATATATATATATATATATATATATATATATTGATAAATTTGCTCGGCCTGATGTGTGTGTAAAGTTTCACGAGTTGTCGTTCATATTTACAACCTCATAATCAGCGTTGTTTTATTGCCGAACAGTGCAATGCCACTCCCACAACCTTTCACGAAAAAGGACGAATTTCGTATTGTGACATCCTCATGGCCGAAACAGTAATCCGAGCATATATGAGGGCGACCTTGTTGAGTTGCACGGAGAAAAACATCCAAGAAAATAACTTGTATTAGCTTTTACCAGTTGGTGGCGCTACTACTACGATGAAAAATAAGTTGGTAGAAGTCTTCAGGGCTGAAGTATCCTCAAATGTGTACAACTTCGAGAAGATAGGATCATCTGAGTCATGTTGCCGGAGCTTTTGTTGTCACAAAGTACAATCGGACTTTTCAGCACCGTAATAGCCACGCCTTTTGCCAAAACGTCACAAAATTCGGCAGAGAGTAAGATCATTGTCTTGAGTCTTTTCTGACTAATTTTCAGTCGGATTCGTCAGAAGGGCACCGTGCAGTACGTGAAAATTAAAATAAAAACAAATTTTTGATTCCACTTGGCGGCGCTGTGTGTAAAACAAAATAATAACATTAAGATGTCTTCAGGTCGGGACGTTTTATTTACAGGTGAAGGTTTGGATTTTTAGGAGCATGTGCAGGGGAGTTATTAAGCATTCATTTATTTGTATTAGGTTCATTTTGTCTTCTTATTATTGATATTTGACTGATTCATTAAAAGCAGACATTTATGTTTTAGGTTAATTTTTTACCTGACATGTTTCGGCGAGTCTTTCGCCTTCTTCAGAGTGTCGCATGATGGTGTCTTGAGACCAGTCTTTATCAGCTGATGTTCCATGAGGGTGTGACTTACCTGTCAAAAAAATTAAAAAATCAGAGCAGTAAAAGAACAAGCACAACATGAACATTACAAATCAGCAATCACTGACCACTGCAAAAGGGAAAACCACATCATGGACCGGGAGAAGGGCAGGGTCATCCGCACAGAAGAGAACAAACTACAGCGCTGGATCAGAGAGGCCATTGAGATCTGCAAGCGAGGCATAAAAACCATGAACAGAGACAAGGGAGCCTTCATCCTCTCTACCACCTGGAGCAGCGTCTTGGCGGAGTGAATGGACAGCGGGGGGCGTGACTTGCCTTCATTCTTGTGACAGGTAAGGCACGCCTTCATGGAACATCAGCTGATAAAGACAGGTCACAAGACACCATCACAGGGTTCGAAGTTAACTTTAAAAACTGCTTGCCCATAGGGCAAGTGCCACTAAAATTTGCCTTGCCCGAGTGGCCAAATTACTTGCCCAACTTGGGCAAGTGACAATTTTTTTTCTCTTGCCCTGAGTGACTTTTTGTATGACAAAGTGTCTAATTACAAATTGCATGAATTTTTTGTTCGGACAGTTCCCGCCTAGAAAGAATTAAAAATACGTTACAATCATAAGGGTTGCTTATAGAAAAATGTATCATGTATTAACACATTAATTAGGTGTCTGCTGACCCAGGATTATGTTATTGTTATGTTATGTTATATATGAAAGAGAATGTGGAATGACACTGAACGATGGAAGGTGGAAGGATGTGGAAAGATTGTGAATGACATTGAATGATTTGGAATGACACTGAAAGATTTTGAATAATACTGAATGACACTGAATGAAGTAAAACTTTCTGGGAACGGGCCAATTCAAGATAGCTGCCGCACTGTGGGGGAGGCTTTGGTACCAAATTTGGAAAGAGACCCAAACGGTTGGGTCCATTTTATATCAGTGTGGGGGTGAAACGTTGGTCTCGGCGGAGCTGTCTGAATATTGGAGAAGTTAGAAGACAAAGTAAAACAGAACAATTAAAATCACTCTTCAAATACATATTGTTTGGTGGGCAGAGCATGATTTACAGCTCACCATTTTATTGCATGCACCAAGCATGTTATACATTTTTCTGTCCATGGGATGGCGTAGTCAAGAAAAATGAAGCATCTCGAAGCCCATTCGTGTGTGAAGTATTTCCCTGCAGGGCTTGGCTGCTTTATGGGGCTTCATTTTGCCATCACTAGTTTTAGATAGTTTTAATTTTTGAAAGAGCATTTTTGTTTTAGTATTAAGGTAGGCCAGAAATGGAATGAAATGCAGAGATAGAAATGACACAGGAAAAATTTGGCTAGAAGGGCTATAATTTTCATTAAAGCAGAGAAGAAAATAGAAACTACAAAAAACATTGATGTGTACTTGTCCACTTTAAGGTAGAACTGGTTGAAGTGAAATGAGTCACAAGATTGGAAAAATAGGAAATAAAATAGAATTAACATGTTCATTTTTGTGATAAGAAATTTGTGATTAGGTGAAAAGGGGAAAAAAAAGAGAATTACAGGCTTTTCAAATAAAACAACCTAATTTAAATTGGCCAACTTGTAAAATGGAAAAGAAAATTCTAAATTATGCACAGAAAGCATGAACGTGTTGGGCAGAAGGAAGGAAAAAGAAAAGAAAGAAAGGAGGAAGCAGTAAGTCTTGTTACAAAACATTAACTTTTCAGGACGAGTTGTGGTAGCAATGGAGGATCACGTGACGTAAAAAGTCAAACATAAAAGTGTGTGTAGAAGGAGTTCTACATCAACATGCGTTTTACTCATTAGGCCGTGATACACTGACAAAATTGGACTTCAATAGAATTAATAAGCACGGGCGAATTCAAACAAACGTCAAAACTTTAAAGGGGCGCATTGTCAGTGATAAGAAAGAGAAAAGATATTGCCAGACCACTTTTCTGTAAAAACTTTCCTTGGGACGCCTCGGTGACCCCCATTAAATCCCTGACCCTTCATAGATAAAGTTGAGGCCCAGTGCCTCTCAGGGCTGTAATTTATGTGGCAGAGAAAGGTCCAACAAGCCTTGGTAATCTTTAAAACAGTATCGTCATGGCCATGGAATGGGTTGTGTATGTTGGAACTTGTGAAGATACACTACAAGATTGTATCGACAAAGCATCTTAACGCACTACCAAATTATTATAAGCCATTTGAGCAAAACAGTGACTGCAAAAAATGACTTCATTAGCCTGGGTTACTGCAGGAACCAGGGCAAAATGAATTCATTTGCATATTTAGTCACAACAATTTGGATTTTGTGGCAGAGAACCACTTAGAGTGTGATTAAGAGCTTTCACTGCTGCTTTAAGGAATCAAAAAATTACATTCTTTTCCCACCACATTCACATTGCACGCCGGCCTAATTGTCACAGGGACACATTATACTGATAAGTTGCGGTGCATTTCAGCCCAGCGTCATTTTTTCCCCGCATCATCTAGGAGGCGCCACACGACTGTGGAGCCGTCCAAATTATCACCAAACCGCGACTTGACCTTCCTCCCGACTGGAGGAACTCAGACTTGTAACACAGACCAGGTGGGCATTCCAGACTGATAAGAAGTAAAAGTGTTTGAGAACCAAGGTCGCAGCCTGAAATCAAACTGACTTTTATGCGATGGGAGTACTAACATTGTGATACCAACGGATAAGAGATTGTTAGGATAAGCAGGAAGAGCGTAGGCGGGTGTGAGCTAATTAAAATTTGGGGTTTCCCATCTTGTATGAGTTGTATGGTTACAATGTGGACTGACAATCAAGATAAATGTTCATGCGTTCTGTCGACATTGGGCTTTAAAAACCACAACAGGAAAAGAAAAGTTGTGCATAAAGCACGTCTAAAATAGTTATTTGTGAACGCAAAATTCACTTAACAGAAAATGACACAATTACAATTGGAAACTGCCTCGCCTTTATATCGACACAGCGCAGCTAAAAGGGAAAATGAACACACCCCCACACGCAGAAAATCAACTTGACAATTTGATCCCACGCCAGGGAAAAAGGTACCAGTAATTGAACGCACACATTGGGAGAACAAAGGTGCAAACATTGCTGAGGACAGGATCAGCAAATTGGCAGATGGCAAATCCTGGCTGCCTAATTCATTGATTGGAAAAGTAATAAGAGTGACACACGAGCATAACCATGTGTCAAGAGAGGGGTAGTATGATATGAAATTGTTCCCACATACAGACTTTTCAACAAAAAACTTTTTTTTAGACAGTGTTATTTGTTTGAGATGCAATATTGTTTGGTTGTAATTCATATGTTTTCAAAATGGATTAAGTTGTTTCCGACAACATATGTTGATGCTAAAACAGTTGGAAAAAGTGTTGTGTAATCAAATTGTCAGGTTCAATCACCTAAGCATTCACTGAACATAGGCTAAATGAATGGAAGGAAGACAAGAGTTGATCTTTTACTCGCGAGGAGAACGAACAGAGGTGTGCTCAGTTACATCTCCAAATTCGTTCTGGAGCACACTCCGCCGAGCCCTCTATTTTATTAGGGAAGTCCCTAACAATACAATGTATTTGCACTAAGGGATGAAGGGGGGAGCACCAGCAGGAACATGTAAACATCTCAGACACAAGAGGAAAGACAGACATCAATGGCAGTCATCCACTGATTGAAAAGGCAGATATGCCCTTTTAGTGCTCTGGTACTAAAGTCTCAGTCCTTTTGTTTCAGAGGTGTGTCTCAGCACACCTCCTTTGATGTTGCAGACGTTGATCCAGTCTTCAGGCATCCGCTTCTCTGTGAAGTCTTCTCATCCATATGGTCAAACATGGGTCACGCTGTGGAACAATTCTTTTGCAATACTAATAGAGTAAAATATGGGATAAAATACATCTTCAACCTAACACAAATTATCCTGACATTTGGAATTTCAAGAAGTGATTTGAAGTGAAAATTATGCATTTGTGAATGATGTTGTAACAAGTGGGACAGTTGTTGCAAAATTGACTCAAAGCGTCATTGTGCATACAGTCTGCAGGACTTGTGGAACGCACTAATGGGACTGTTAAGGGCAGACTTATCAAGACAATGAGGGAAAAAAAGGAGACAATGACCAGACTGTGTTTCAATCACAGCAATGAGGATAGTGCCAGCCGAAGTTAGGACACTATCCCCTATCGACTCTCAGGTTCATCAGAACCACCAGCGACTGGCACATCAGTCCCAGTCCACATGGGAAACATGTTTTGACCAAAAAAAAAAAAAAAAAAAAAAAGACGCAATTACTGGTCAGTGTGTTCTGATCCACAGAGAAATCGCGTCCGTGTGGGAGACCAACTCTTCTTCAAGGTGCTGAAACGACTTCGTTGGGACAAGTGAATGCTGAGATGGCCCTCGCCAGATGATTGCAGTGACCCCGACGGCAGCAAAGGTCGCGGGGCGTGGCAGCTGGATCCACCAGTTGCAGTACAAGCTTCTCCGGTTTCCAGCTAAAGGCCGAGCAACGCGAATCCCTCGAACAGGAGCCCACCTGAGTCACAATATCGGACCACACGCACATCGGAACCGCACAACCAGCCACAGATACGAATGTTGAAGCCACAGAACAAAAAGATTAGATATTGTTTGGAAATTAATGACGTACATAAAGAATTTTAGCCTTGATTGGAGAACATTACTGCATTTACATTTTTAATAAAATGAAACAATTATTGATGTTATGACCACTACGAAGAATTTGAAAGACAATATATCGGGATAATTATGGTTTTCATTTTTGTTATGTGTAGTCTGTTCATGTTGCATTATTCTTATGACAAAGATGATTATTAACTGCATGTTTGTTGCCCAAATGTACCATTACAACCTGATTGATGTTGAGAATGACGAATTCGAACTGGACAATGACAAACTCGAACTGGACACTGAAACCTAAATAACACATGGACCCTTTTGCCCCTGCCCCCACACATGCACACACATACACCACACACGAAGATCCGGGAGGTAAAGACGGCTGTCCCCTCCTACAACGAGGCAAGGGCCTCCATCAAGTCGCCGCAGAGACAAGCTCTGCGTGGAGACAAGCTCTGCGTGGAGACAGTTTTGTTATTTTTCACTAGGTATATTGAAGTTTTTTTATGTTTTATTCCCAAGTGACCAACATACCATGAGAATCTCGTTCCACGCCGGAAGGGAGGAGGGGAATTTTGTCCCTACTGAGGGTTTTCGCCCCTCCACGGATGACCACACTGTTGTATGATTTCATTATGATGATCTGTCTTAAAGCCGTAAGGACATGATTTAAACCCACAAACGGGGGAATGTGAGATGGGATGAGGATATGTAAATAGTTTGTGTATTT
The DNA here is from genome assembly GCF_059441095.1 of Idiotropiscis lumnitzeri. Lineage (NCBI taxonomy): Eukaryota > Metazoa > Chordata > Actinopteri > Syngnathiformes > Syngnathidae > Idiotropiscis > Idiotropiscis lumnitzeri. Next base: position 879,523 of record NW_028283584.1, on the reverse strand, counting down.
CTAATCATGTTTTTATACACTATTTGTATCAGTTATAATTGCGCACACACACACAGACACTCACATTATTGCTTTAGCACACACGCGCACAACTGGAACACACGCACACACTTTAGTTTCGAATTCCTGACTGACTACTGTGGTTGATTGCTTCCTGCCTGCCTGCTAGAATTTCAGACAGACCTCCATTGTCTGCTTAGGTTGCTGATAAAAGACCGAACGGGTGGTAGAGAGTGAGAGAGAGTGCGCGAGATTGAACTGGCAAGACGCCTGCTTCACCTCCTGACTTCCTCTCCCATTCGCGAATGGTCAAAAACAAAACTCTAACTGGTTTGGTCTGGATTTATGCCACCTTCAGTCTAAAAATGGCGTCAGGACGTTTTAAACCTGACAGTTGCCTTGAGATCTCCGAGCTCGAACTGCCCTATTCCCACCTTGATCACAAGCTCCCATGAACCACTTGGACAGGGTTGCCTGTGTCCTTCTCGTTGATGTCCTTTGTGGCTCCATTCCTTTTCAGTGCTCCTAAAACAAAAAAGACAAGAAGTCAACTTAGTAAAGCTATTTAATGATTGTGAAACCTTATGGGACATGCTGAAATGTCTTCACACCACAATCCCTTAAAAAAAAAAAATATATATATATATATATATTACCGTATAGAACATCAGAAAAAGGCAGGTCTCGGCGCTTGTTCTTGCTACGATGTCCAAAGAGATTGTACTTCAGAGACAGAGGATTTGTCATGATGAACGCCATCATTGTTCTGACACTATCGTCCAATCCACCAATACCTGCAACCATTATAACATGGGTGTCACTCGATCCAGATAATCATCACACACTTAAAAATATTTTGGCAGTTAAACTGGGTATGATAAACGTCACAGGAAAGGAATTGTCGATTAAGTGAACAGCTTCGGTAACGCCATATACACTCAAAGGGCAAGAGCCCAACATTCTACCAAAATGATTATGATTAGGGAGGTAACGATTCACTCAAGCCCCGATTCGATTTTTGATTTTCAGTTCTCGATTTCGATTCGATATTTTAATTGTTTTAAGTTGCTGCCACGTTTGTCTCTGTGCGCTCGTGTGATGCTGCAGCGATCCACAAACAAAATATGTCTATACGTCTTGTGCATTTTGAATGGAACCAAAAAACAATACACGATGCCAAATTGTACTATTATTATGAAACTGCCTATGAGTAGTAAAAGAAATACTTGTAAAAATATTTCACATTTTTAGAGCCCCAATACATTCTTTTAAATATAGAAGGGACTGAAATCATGTGAAAATTGAGTCTTTTTCTCAGTTTCCGACTTGGGGTGAACACATTCGGCTTATCATAGTTGCAGTTGACCATCTTGAACTCTGAAGTCTTTCAACTCGGCCTTCCGAATCAGGGTTTTAGAGGTGGGGCTATTTAGTGATACAGTAGGATGGTTTGATCTCTGTAGCTCCAGAATCAGGAATGTACTGGGACTGGGGTTCCTACTTGGGTTTAGGGTACCTAATTTTATATTTCAAGAAATTAAATAATTATTTATAATTTTGAAGATAATACATTAAAATTTCATCATTTTCATACCTGCATTAGATCCTGCAGTAGACTCACAGACTCAACACGTTGGACGTACTCAAGGACCTTCTGCAGCGCCTCTCTTGGTTAGGAAGCTTTTTCTCTGTGACAATCCATGGGGAGGTGTAGATGGTACTTCGTCATCACAGGCTTCAGACTCGTCACTTGAGAAAACATCCCTGCAATGGATGCATAGACACTTGGGCATGAATGTCATTTAACAACAAAAGCTAGAACAAAAAGCTTTGCATTTAAAAGAATACATCTGTGATGGGGAAGCCAGGTTAAAGTGTTAATTTTATAATTATGTAATTAGCTGCAGGTTAGTCTAGTGAAGGTGTAATCACTTCTATTTTGGAGCATAGCTTTTGCTCTGTCCAATCATTGCCTCACCGGCTGAAACCCACATTCGGGTATTTTACAAACCAAAAACTTAAATACCTGTACAGCTCTCATTTTTAACTTATTTTCTCTAACCTTTACCCACAAAATTTGAATATTCAAAATAAAAGTACACAAAGAAGTCACAATTTTTCCACATTAGTTACTTACGTAGTTCCTCTCAAATGCAGCTCAACACTGCATTGAATTAGAGCTTGATAAGCCTAAACACAAAACATACAAAGCACATTGTGGCATGATTCTGAATGAGCCAATCTAGCATTTCAACATCTGTTCAACTGTTGGAACTATTATCTGACTCTATTAACCAACATTCATCCAACAATTATGCGCGCTCGTTTTGGACACTGCATTGAATTAGAGCTTGATAAACCCACACACAAAACATACAAAGCACATTGTGGCATGATTCTGAATGAGCCAATCTAGCATTTCAATATCTGTTCAACTTTCATCTTGAATTTCTATTATTTAAATAACAGGCAACATTCAACAGTTAATATGTTTTGCTTTACTTACCCAAATCAAACACATCACAAAAAAGCCTTAAATGAGCTAGTGGAGTAGATTGTATTAATTTGAGTGAAAGCTTAAGTCTTTTGGAGAATTTTGGAGAGAGATCGAGGGACACTGTGTTTAGCGTCGTAGGCCCAATGCTAACAATATGTAGCTCGTTGTAAAGGTCCTCATAAAAATAAATAAAACACACAACGCTTATCAGTATTATTAAAAGGGTGATTATAATGTACTTAAGTTTTCCCCAAAATAATTCGAGTACGTACGTTGTTGATATACCCTCTGTGTTCTCGTCACTTATCATTTTAGCATACTGTGTTTTAGCTAACGCACCAAGCAGTTTTCCAACACAGGCAACCTTGAAAAATTACAAAACACATTGTAAAGTAAGTCTAAAAAATGAGAGCCAGACATTTACCCAAGATTAATTAATTAATTCAATTATCGTTCGGGACTCACCGTGCTTTCAGCTCTTCTGCCGCACCTCAAAGACCGCGTAGCTTGCATTCGCTCCTTTTCTCACAGTTTGAATATGCTGCCTTCAAAAGAATCTGTAATTTTGACAACTCCGAATTGAATCTACAAAAATCAAGCAATAAGGTAGAAATAACTTCAAATATACTTTGAATAAAGATCTTTCACAGCATACAGAATTAATAAAATAACATTAATTAATAATGTTGATTTTGTTTATTTAAAAAAAAGTAACTGTGTTGACTGTTGGATGTGGCTGACAATGCTGGACCTGCCTTGTCAAATAGTTCATAGATGACAATCTTAGCTGTCTGGTATATTATAAAATGTTATCTTGTCCCTTAAGGGTTATTAAGTCACAGTTGGGGGTACATGTAAATTCACAAAATATAACGTCCAGCCTTGTTAAATTTAGCATAGATAAATACATGAATTTAATTTTAATAAATCAATCAATCCTCTGTACTGCTTCTTGTCCTCACAAGGGTCCCCGGGAGTGCTGGAGCCTATCCCAGCTGTCTTCGGGCAGTCGACAGGGTACACCCTGAACTGGTTGCCAGTCAATCGCAGGGCACACAGAGACAAGCAACCATCCGCTCTCACACTCAGACCTTGGACCAGTGACCAATCAACCTATCATGAATGTTTTTGGAAAGTGGGAGGAAACCGGCGAAAACCCTAGCAGGCATAGGGAGAACCTTGCACTTCTGTACTGTGATGCGGACTTGCTAACCAGTCCGCCACCGTGCCGCTTGTTCTAAAGCAGGGATGTCCAAACTTTTTGCAAAGCGGGCCGGATTTGAAGTTGCAAAATGTGGGGGGGGCCGACCTCGGCTGACATTCACTGCATAAACAGCAATATATTCAAACACATTTTAACAAGCGATTCTGTGTTTCACATTTTGCTTTTTTATTTGCATTTAAACCATCAAACATGTATTTTGGTTCATTTGAAATATGAACATCACATGCAATTGAATATTTGCTTAACATTTTATTCTTAAACAGAAGTAATTATACTCTTGAGTGCAAATAATATTTGAACATGAATTATATTATGAACATGAATTATATTATCATCATGGGAGTTCAATGTCCACAGAATTTTTGAAAAACAGAAATGATTACCACAAGTGCAGGACTAATTTGATATATATGACATATCAAATATAAATGTTGATTGAAAATTTTATTCTGGAATGAAAACCGACAACTTGTCTGAATTTGTGACTGAACAAAACAAAATTAAGTCAGTTATTTTAATGACAAATGACTTGCCTGCATTAATGTGGCGGGTGATACTGAGATCTGGACTGCAGCACAAAGGCCAGGTCTGGCTCAAAGGCAGAAGTATTAATGCGCAAGATGTCTCGCAGATGAGAGTCTGTGAGCCGTGTCCTCAGACGACTCTTATTTAAGTTCATTACAGAGAATGTCTTTTCACACAAATACGTCGACCCAAACAAGCTCAACATTTTCTTAGCAAACTCTCGAATCTCTCGAAACCTGCCTTTATCCAGCTCTCTGTAAAAGTTGGCAAGAGAAAGTTGCTGGTGCCGACTACGGCTCTCGGCGTCACACTGCAACTCAATGAGCTCCAGCTGTAAATGGGCTGGAACATTGTCTGTGTCCACGGAGAAAGGTGATGAAAAAAGAGCGATGTCCTTCTCAATAGCTGCAAAATCCCGAAAGCGTTGTGTGAACTCTTCAGCCAAAGATTTCATATCTGATGCGTACCTCTTCGTTTGTGCACTGATATTGCTCTCTGGGAATCTGATTATGATTTCTTGCAGCGCTGAGAAATGTGCAGTATTGGGCTGGGTCTGCGACAGGTGTCTTTCAAACAGTTTGAGCTTGATTCCAAAGGCTTTGATGTGTGAAAATAGTTGGTTTATGACTCCGTCTGGTCCCTGGAGACTGGTGTTCAGGACATTAAGGTGCTTTGTAATGTCAACTAGAAAACCCAAATCAGCTAGCCACATGGGGTCACTTAGTTCTTGCATAGGTTGTCCCTTTTCAGCCAAAAACTCACAGATTTGCTGCTTAAGAGAGTAGAAGCGCGACAGTGCAGAACCCCGACTAAGCCATCGCACGTCAGTGAAATAGACAACATCTCCATATTCTGCATGAACATCGCTGAGAAACTGTTGAAACTGGCGGTGGCATAGCGCTCTGGAGCGAATATAGTTAATAGCCTTTATCACCGGTTTCATAACATGTTCGTATTGGAGATGTTTGGCACACAGAACTTGCTGATGAATGATGCAATGGAGTTTTACAGCGCTACCCCCTTCTTTACTTACTTTGTTACATATTAGTGTCGCTAATCCACTTCGTTCGCCAGCCATGGATGGTGCGCCGTCCGTAATAATCCCAGAAATTTTATTCCACGGGAGTTTTAAGTCATCCACGGCAGCGCAAACAGAAGAGAATAGGTCTGTTCCTCTCGTTTGGGCTTTCAGGCTCTGCAGGTCAAGTAGTTCTTCAGTAACGTTCATTTCATTGTCCACTCCTCTCAAAAAAATAAGCAACTGGGCAGTGTCCGAGGCGTCTGTGCTTTCGTCGCAAGCCAGCGAAAAAAAATCAAACTCCTTTCCTTGGACCCCCAATTGTCTTTTGATGTCTGACGACACTTCCTCAATCCTGCGTGCTACGGTGTTACGTGCCAGGCAAACTTTGGCAAACTCTTGCTGCTTCTCGGGACATATTTTCTTCGCCATAGTCATCATGCAGTCTTTGATAAATTCACCCTCGGTGAAAGGTTTGCAATGCTTCGCGATCAGTGTTGCTACCTCGTAGCTAGCTTTCGTGGCATTCTCATTTGACTCTCGGGCTCTTGCAAAATACTGCTGCTGTGAGAATAAACCCGCTTCAAGTTGCGCCAATTTCTTGCTGCGTTCCTCCCCGGTCAAATTGTCATACATATCAGCGTGTTTCGTTTGGTAATATCGTTTGACATTGAACTCTTTAAAAACAGCCACGGTCTCTTTGCAAATGAGACAGACACAGTTGTTACGTATTTCTGTGAAGAAATAGTCCAATTTCCACACATCTTTGAAGCGTTGACCCTCGCAGTCCACTTTCCTTTTTTTGTTTATTGTCGCCATTTTATAAATTGGGGGTAAAGGTCACCCGGGCTGATGCCTTGTAGTGATACTGCCTCTAGTGGGTAAATTAAGAACAGCAGTTAGGAAGAGCGCGCACTCAGTACTGTATATGTGCGGGCCAGAATGTATTAATTTTATTACAGAGGCTGCGGGCCGGATTAAGTTTGACCCCGGGCCGCATTTGGCCCCCGGGCCGGACTTTGGACATGTCTGTTCTAAAGAGTCCCAGAAAATAAAAACACCCGTCCCTTAGTCAAAAGCGGAAAAAGTCCAACAACAACCCGACCATAATTTGCATTGTTCCATAAGTTAAATCAATGTCAAACCTAATAAAAGCTGACTTCTGGTCCTCAAAAATCCTACACTTATTTTAGTCCTTTCACAATCTCGCAGCATAGGCTCCATGGCCATGTCTCTATCGTTTTGGCATCCATTGAATAGTTCTACTGAGAATAGTCTTCGGGTGGTTACTATTAGCATAGCATGCATTAAATATCAAAAAGGCTCCAGAACAAATTTTCAAACCCATGCCCGCTTAGCTCATCTATAACCCATAACAGGACCCAGACATGGTTGACCAGCTCTAACCTATGCCCACTTATCCCACACATAACCCAAACAGGACCGATAAATGGTGACCACTTCTAACCCATGCCCACTTAGCCCACACATAACCCAAATAGGACCCAGACATGGTTGACCAGCTCTAACCCATGCCCACTTGGCCCATATACAGCCCATATGAGACCCTCACATGGTTGACCAGTTCTAACCCATGCCCACTTAGCCCACACATAACCCAAATAGGACCTATAAATGGTTTCAGTAGTAGATTCAGTAGTTTTTATCATTACAGCATTTTCCCCTCTGTATAATGGACAGATATTAGGAGTCTTTCCTTACACTTAGATACGTTTATACTGTGTATATTTGCATGCTTTTTATGAATGTCTGCTGCTAATGTTATACATTAACGGCTACATTACGCCGCCGACTCTGTGTGAGCTATATCTTTGCTGCTGTAACACCTCAAATTTCCCCATTGTGGGACTAATAAAGGACATCTTTATCTTTATCTTTACCAGTTCTAACCCATGCCCACTTAGCCCATACACAACCCGTATTGCACCCACAACATTTGCCCAGTTTAAGCCCATGCCCACCAATCCCAGATGGCGCCCACATGGAACCCTGTACCATTGCCCACTTCTAGCCCATTCCCACTTGGTACCCAGGAATCCCGCATTTACCCCATTTGGGGCCCAGTTGGACATGTTGGCTGGGTACAGTACTTTTATTCTTGCAGTATTTTTATCATTGCAGTATTTTCAATCATTCAGTATTTTTTTTTATCATTGCAGCGTTTTTATTTATTTCCCCTCTGAACCATAGACAGGCATTAGGAGTGTTTCCTTACACTTGTATATGTTGTGGGCTGTAAGTGTGTATATACATGGGGATCTGTGTATATACGTATATACTGTGTATATTTGCATGCTTTTTATGAATGCCTGCTGCCAATGTTATACATTAACGGCTACATTACGTCGGTGCCACTGTGTGATGTATATCTTTGCTGCTGTAACACTGCAAATGTCCCCGTTATGGGACAATTAAAAGACATCTTTATCTTTAGAAATTGAAGATTCACTTGCGAGGCCATTTTCAACACGGACCTTTCAAGAGAAGCTATATCGTCCAACACTCGGTCAGTGCTGTCTAAGTGCTTTTCTGTATATTGTTTGTCCACCCGTGGTGTCATAAATTATGGTATTATGAGGGGGATTTATTCAAGTAGGACGAAGTAGGACTTCATTGAAGGCCCAGGTGTGAAATGCATGGCCCTCCACTGGTTCAAATAATATCTAAAACTAAATTACCAGTTACATGTGCAATTTCAATATTCAACAATTATCTCAACAAAAAAGGACAATCTGAATTTTTTTTAAATGCACAATAAAACAGAAAAGCCATTTCCGGGTATTTTACAATTCAGTCTTCATTGGGGAAAAAACATTCAACAATTTGCTTTTCTTATTTAATACATAGTTCAGCACAGCAGGTGGCGGACAAGCACCTTAAAACGTCATTCGCCTACACAAGGAAGAAGAACATGCCCGAGGCGCTCCCGTGTCCTCGTCTTTCGGTCAACCTGAGAATAATGTTCTTGAGGATTAAAGTTTATAAATGTAAGTATGATGTGATTTTTTATTTTATTTTATGTTGTTGAACAGTGTTTTTGTTTATTTTATAATTTCGTCATTAAAAGGCTGTGGCGGTTGGAGAGTCAGCTTCGTGTTAGGGCGTGTTAAAGATCCCGATACCCACACTACACCCTCATTGAAGTATATACGAGTAAAATTATTCGAGCGCGCAGCCAAAGTATATTGTTCACTATTATTTGCGGACTTAACCAAAATCCCATTGAACTGGCGATGTTCGGTGGAATTCTTGTGCCCATGCTGAAAAAAATTATACACACAGCGCCGCCAAGTGGAATCAAAAATTTTTTTTAATTTTAATTTTCACGTACTGCACGGTGCCCTTTTGACGAATCCGACTGAAAATTAGTCAGAAAAGACTCACTTACTCTCTGCCGAATTTTGTGACGTTTTGGCAAAAGGCGTAGCTATTACGGTGCTGAAAAGTCCGATTGTACTCTGTGGCAACAAAAGCTCCGGCAACATTACTCAGATGATACTATCTTCTCGAAGTTGTACACATTTGAGGATACTTCAGCCCTGAAGACATCCACCAACTTATTTTTCATCGTAGTAGTAGCGCCACCAACTGGTAAAAGCTAATACAAGTTATTTTTTTGGATGTTTTTCTCCGTGCAACTCAACAAGGTCGCCCTCATATATGCTCGGATGACTGTTTCGGCCATGAGGATGTCACAATACGAAATTCATCCTTTTTCGTGAAAAGTTGTGGGCAATAAAACAACGCTGATTATGAGGTTCTAAATATGAACGACAACTCGTGAAACTTTACACACACATCAGGCAGAGCAAATTTATCAATATTTTATACGTTAGTTGTGCAGCTATTTTGAAATGGCTCGCCATGGCCCTCGAGAAATGTTAAAAAAAGCAGCCCTGGTTGAGTGTTTCACCTCGCTTTTTGTAAATTTTATGGAGTACAGTGAACCCTCGGTTATCGCGGTTAATGGGGACCGAGACCACCCGCGAAAACTGAAAATCCGCGAAGTAGCGGCGCACCTTCAAAAATGCTTAAAAAAAAATACAATATATATAATAAATATATATATATATATATATACGGGGAGAGAGAGAGAGAGTGAAATTCATGTTATAACAAAAAAAACAAATTATTATTAAAACGTATTATTTTTTTATTCCCCAGCCATTCTTTTTGTATTTATTTAATTACTCAGACTTTTACCTGCTGGTACGCCGTCTGGTGTGCCCTGTGAAATGAAAGGTGCCATTCTTTATTTATTTATTTATTTATTCATTTATTCATTCATAACTGACAGCTTCGCGCTCCGCTCGTGCCCGGGCGGAAGAGGTGCTCCAATTCGGCTTAACTGTGACACACGCCCACCCTCCTCCCCCGGAGCTTCCATTCGGTTAAACTTAGGGGCCGCTTGGCACCGCCCGTGCCCGGGGAAGGTGCTCCTCTTCGGCTTACTGTGACGCGAGCATGCCCTCCTCCTCCGGAGCTTCCATTCGGTTAAACTTAGGGGCCGCTTGGAACCGCCCGTGGCCGGGGAAGGTGCTCCTCTTCGGCTTACTGTGACGCGAGCATGCCCTCCTCCTCCGGAGCTTCCATTCGGTTAAACTTAGGGGCCGCTTGGCACCGCCCGTGCCCGGGGAAGGTGCTCCTCTACGGCTTAACTGCCACGCGAGCATGCCCTCCTCCTCCGGAGCTTCCAATCGGTTAAACTTAGGGGCCGCTTGGCACCGCCCGTGCCCGGGGAAGGTGCTCCTCTACGGCTTAACTGCCACGCACGCCGGCCGGAGCTCTGGTACTGTCCGAACCGCGCGAAACGTCGCCACCGATCGTGTCCGGGGGAACGTGCTCTTCTTCGTCCACTCTCCTCTTCGCCCACGCTCTTCTTTGGTGCACGCCGGCCGTCTAACCGCTCCAGCGCCCCGTCGTGCCGCTCGGCGAAACTACAATGCCCCCGAATATTTTTTAGACCCGCGAAGCACTGAACCCGCGAAAGGTGAACCGCCAAGTAGCGAGGGTTCACTGTATGTATAAGACCAAGACCTACAAAAAAGACTCTTGGAGCAATGAGCTAGGTTTTACAGGAAGTCGGCCATTTTGAATTTACTTAAAAGGGGGCGGGTCACCACAATGGACTTTGTGTAGAAATTATTATTGGGGCCCGAGCAGCGACCGCGGCGAGGTCCCTATTGTTTTTGTAGAAATTATTATTAGGGCCCGAGCAGCGACCGCTACGAGGTCCCCATTGTTTTTGTGGAAATTATTATTATTATTATTATTAGGGCCCGAGCAGTGACCTGTTTATTTTTTTTCAGCATTTTTGAAGGTGCGCCGCTACTTCGCGGATTTTCAGTTTTCGCGGGTGGTCTCGGTCCCCGTTAACCGCGATAACCGAGGGTTCACTGTACTCCATAAAATTTACAAAAAGCGAGGTGAAACACTCAACCAGAGCTGCTTTTTTTAACATTTCTCGAGGGCCATGGCGAGCCATTTCAAAAAAGCTGCACAACTAACGTATAAAATATTGATAAATTTGCTCGGCCTGATGTGTGTGTAAAGTTTTACAAGTTGTCGTTCATATTTAGAACCTCATAATCAGCTTTGTTTTGTTGCCGAACAGTGCAATGCCACTCCCACAACTTTTCATGAAAAAGGACGAATTTCGTATTGTGACATCCTCATGGCCGAAACAGTCATCCGAGCATATATGAGGGCGACCTTGTTGAGTTGCACGGAGAAAAACATCCAAGAAAATAACTTGTATTAGCTTTTACCAGTTGGTGGCGCTACTACTACGATGTAAAATAAGTTGGTAGATGTCTTCAGGGCTGAAGTATCCTCAAATGTGTACAACTTCGAGAAGATAGGATCATCTGAGTCATGTTGCCGGAGCTTTTGTTGCCACAGAGTACAATCGGACTTTTCAGCACCTTAATAGCCACGCCTTTTGCCAAAACGTCACAAAATTCGGCAGAGAGTAAGATCATTGTCTTGAATCTTTTCTGACTCATTTTCAGTCGGATTCGTCAAAAGGGCACCGTGCAGTACGTGAAAATTAAAATAAAAACAAATTTTTTATTCCACTTGGCGGCACTGTGTGTATAACAAAATAATAACATTAAGATGTCTTCAGGTCGGGACGTTTTATTTACAGGTGAAGGTTTGGATTTTTAGGAGCATGTGCAGGGGAGTTATTAAGCATTCATTTATTTGTATTAGGTTCATTTTGTCTTCTTATTATTGATATTTGACTGATTCATTAAAAGCAGACAATTATGTTTTAGGTTAATTTTTTACCTGACATGTTTCGGCGAGTCTTTCGCCTTCTTCAGAGTGTCGCATGATGGTGTCTTGAGCTGATGTTCCATGAGGGTGTGACTTACCTGTCAAAACAATGAAAAAATCAGAGCAGTAAAAGAACAAGCACAACATGAACATTACAAATCAGCAATCACTGACCACTGCAAAAGGGAAAACCACATCATGGACCGGGAGAAGGGCAGGGTCATCCGCACAGAAGAGAACAAACAACAGCGCTGGATCAGAGAGGCCATTGAGATCTGCAAGCGAGGCATAAAAACCATGAACAGAGACAAGGGAGCCTTCATCCTCTCTACCACCTGGAGCAGCATTTTGGCGGAGTGAACGGACAGCGGGGGGCGTGACTTGCCTTCATTCTTGTGACAGGTAAGTCACGCCCTCATGGAACATCAGCTGATAAAGACGGGTCACAAGACACCATCATGTGACACTCTGAAGAAGGCGAAAGACTTTCGTATTGTGACATGCTCAAGGCCTAAACACTCATCCGAGCAAATATAAGGTAGATTTTGTTCACCTGCCCGGAGAAAAACATCAACGAAAATAATTTGTATTTGTTTTAACCAGTTGGTGGCGCTACCACTGCGATCAAAAATAAGTTGGCAGCCGTCTTCAGGGCCTGAATATCCTCAAATGTGAAAGATTTCCAGAAGATGGATCATCTGAATCATTTTGCAGGAACTTTTGTTGCCACGGAGAATAATCAGACTCTGCGGCACCGTAATAGCCACGCCCTTTGAAGGAAAGTCATAAAAATAGGGATAGAGTAAGATCAATGTCTTGAGTCTTTTCTAGCCAATTTTCAATCGGATTCGTTAAAAGGGCACCGTGCAGTACGTCAAAATGTAAAAAATGATATTGATTGGCGCAAGGTGTATAACTGAATATAAACTTATAGATGTCTTCAGGTACAGACTCTTTATGTACATGTGAAGTTTTGGATATTTAGCAGCATGTGCAGGAGAGTTATTAAGCATTTTGTCCATTGCGGCGAAGGAAATCTTAAGTGAAAACTTTGAAGCCCCGCCCCCGTCATATAGTATTTCGGAAACAAAAAATTTTAGCCCCAGTGTTTGTCCCAGGTCTTCAGATGCTACAGACAGAATTTTAAGGCAATCAGATGAAGCCTTTAGGATCAGGGTGCAAAAGAATGACCCCTGTAAACATGCAAAAAAGGGCAAAAGTCGGACTTTCAAAAATTCATAACTCACTTCCTGTTCATATTAGACGTTAAAATATCAAATTTTTCGCCATGCCCGATGAGACTGCCAAGTTTGGTGAGTTTTTGTGCATGTTTCGGGGGTCAAAAATGCGATCGAACAATCGGAAAAATAATAATAATAATAATTTCTACAAAAACAATAGGGACTTCGCAGCGGTCGCTGCTCAGGCCCTAATAATAATAATAATAATAATAATAAAAGTAATAATGTTTTCTACAAAAACAATAGGGACCTCGCCGCGGTCGCTGCTCGGGCCCCAATAATAATTTCTACACAAAGTCCATTGTGGTGACCCGCCCCCTTTTAAGTAAATTCAAAATGGCCGACTTCCTGTAAAACCTAGCTCATTGCTCCAAGAGACTTTTTTGTAGGTCTTGGTCTTATACATACAGTGAACCCTCGCTACTTCGCGGTTCACCTTTCGCGGGTTCAGTGCTTCGCGGGTCTAAAAAATATTCTGGGGCATTGTAGTTTCGCCGAGCGGCACGACGGGTCGCTGGAGAGATTAGACGGCCGGCGTGCGCCGAAGAAGAGCGTGGGCGAAGAGGAGAGTGGACGAAGAAGAGCACGTTCCCCCGGACACGATCGGTGGCGACGTTTCGCGCGGTTCGGACCGTACCAGAGCTCCGGCCGGCGTGCGTGGCAGTTAAGCCGTAGAGGAGCACCTTCCCCGGGCACGGGCGGTTCCAAGCGGCCCCTAAGTTTAACCGAATGGAAGCTCCGGAGGAGGAGGGCATGCTCGCGTCACAGTAAGCCGAAGAGTAGCACCTTCCCCGGGCACGGCGGTGCCAAGCGGCCCCTAAGTTTAACCGAATGGAAGCTCCGGGGGAGGAGGGCGGGCGTGTGTCACAGTTAAGCCGAATTGGAGCACCTCTTCTGCCCGGGCACGAGCGGAGCGCGAGGCTGTCAGTTATGAATGAATAAATGAATAAATAAATAAAGAATGCCACCTTTCATTTCACAGGGCACACCGGACGGCGTACCAGCAGGTAAAAGTCGGAGTAATTAAATAAATACAAAAAGAATGGCTGGGGAATAAAAAAATAATACGTTTTAATAATAATTTGGTTTTTTTGTTATAACATGAATTTCACTCTCTCTCTCCCCGTATATATATATATATATATTTATTATATATATTGTAAATTTTTTTTAAGCATTTTTGAAGGTGCGCCGCTACTTCGCGGATTTTCAGTTTTCGCGGGTGGTCTCGGTCCCCATTAACCGCGATAACCGAGGGTTCACTGTACTCCATAAAATTTACAAAAAGCGAGGTGAAACACTCAATCAGGGCTGCTTTTTTTAACATTTCTCGAGGGCCATGGCGAGCCATTTCAAAAAAGCTGCACAACTAACGAATAAAATATTGATAAATTTGCTCGGCCTGATGTGTGTGTTAAGTTTCACGAGTTGTCGTTCATATTTAGAACCTCATAATCAGCGTTGTTTTATTGCCGAACAGTGCAATGCCACTCCCAAAACTTTTCACGAAAAAGGACAAATTTCGTATTGTGACATCCTCATGGCCGAAACAGTCATCCGAGCATATATGAGGGCAACCTTGTTGAGTTGCACGGAGAAAAACATCCAAGAAAATAACTTGTATTAGCTTTTACCAGTTGGTGGCGCGACTACTACGATGAAAAATAAGTCGGTAGATGTCTTCAGGGCTGAAGTATCCTCAAATGTGTACAACTTCGAGAAGATAGGATCATCTGAGTCATGTTGCCGGAGCTTTTGTTGCCACAGAGTACAATCGGACTTTTCAGCACCGTAATAGCCACGCCTTTTGCCAAAACGTCACAAAATTCGGCAGAGAGTAAGATCATTGTCTTGAGTCTTTTCTGACTAATTTTCAGTCGGATTCGTCAAAAGGGCACCGTGCAGTACGTGAAAATTAAAATAAAAACAAATTTTTGATTCCACTTGGCGGCACTGTGTGTATAACAAAATAATAACATTAAGATGTCTTCAGGTCGGGACGTTTTATTTACAGGTGAAGGTTTGGATTTTTAGGAGCATGTGCAGGGGAGTTATTAAGCATTCATTTATTTGTATTAGGTTCATTTTGTCTTCTTATTATTGATATTTGACTGATTCATTAAAAGCAGACAATTATGTTTTAGGTTAATTTTTTCACTGACATGTTTCGGCGAGTCTTTCGCCTTCTTCAGAGTGTCGCATGATGGTGTCTTGAGCTGATGTTCCATGAGGGTGTGACTTACCTGTCAAAAAAATGAAAAAAATCAGAGCAGTAAAAGAACAAGCACAACATGAACATTACAAATCAGCAATCACTGACCACTGCAAAAGGGAAAACCACATCATGGACCGGGAGAAGGGCAGGGTCATCCGCACAGAAGAGAACAAACAACAGCGCTGGATCAGAGAGGCCATTGAGATCTGCAAGCGAGGCATAAAAACCATGAACAGAGACAAGGGAGCCTTCATCCTCTCTACCACCTGGACCAGCATCTTGGCGGAGTGAACGGACAGCGGGGGGCGTGACTTGCCTTCATTCTTGTGACAGGTAAGTCACGCCCTCATGGAACATCATCTGATAAAGACGGGTCACAAGGCACCATCATGTGACACTCTGAAGAAGGCGAAAGACTTTCGTATTGTGACATGCTCAAGGCCTAAACACTCATCCGAGCAAATATAAGGTAGATTTTGTTAACCTGCCCGGAGAAAAACATCAACGAAAATAATTTGTATTTGTTTTAACCAGTTGGTGGCGCTACCACTGCGATCAAAAATAAGTTGGCAGCCGTCTTCAGGGCCTGAATATCCTCAAATGTGAAAAATTTCGAGAAGATGGATCATCTGAATCATTTTGCAGGAACTTTTGTTGCCACGGAGAATAATCAGACTCTGCGGCACCGTAATAGCCACGCCCTTCGAAGGAAAGTCACAAAAATAAGGATAGAGTAAGATCAATGTCTTGAGTCTTTTCTAGCCAATTTTCAATCAGATTCGTTAAAAGGGCACCGTGCAGTACGTCAAAATGTAAAAAATGATATTGATTGGCGCAAGGTGTATAACTGAATATAAACATATAGATGTCTTCAGGTCCAGACTCTTTATGTACATGTGAAGTTTTGGATTTTTAGCAGCATGTGCAGGAGAGTTATTAAGCATTTTGTCCATTGCGGCGAAGGAAATCTTAAGTGAAAACTTTGAAGCCCCGCCCCCGTCATATAGTATTTCGGAAACAAAAAATTTTAGCCCCAGTGTTTGTCCCAGGTCTTCAGATGCTACAGACAGAATTTTAAGGCAATCAGATGAAGCCTTTAGGATCAGGGTGCAAAAGAATGACCCCTGTAAACATGCAAAAAAGGGCAAAAGTCGGACTTTCAAAAATTCATAACTCACTTCCTGTTCATATTAGACGTTAAAATATCAAATTTTTCGCCATGCCCGATGAGACTGCCAAGTTTGGTGAGTTTTTGTGCATGTTTCGGGGGTCAAAAATGCGATCGAACAATCGGAAAAATAATAATAATAATAATTTCTACAAAAACAATAGGGACTTCGCAGCGGTCGCTGCTCAGGCCCTAATAATAATAATAATAATAATAATAAAAGTAATAATATTTTCTACAAAAACAATAGGGACCTCGCCGCGGTCGCTGCTCGGGCCCCAATAATAATTTCTACACAAAGTCCATTGTGGTGACCCGCCCCCTTTTAAGTAAATTCAAAATGGCCGACTTCCTGTAAAACCTAGCTCATTGCTCCAAGAGACTTTTTTGTAGGTCTTGGTCTTATACATACAGTGAACCCTCGCTACTTCGCGGTTCACCTTTCGCGGGTTCAGTGCTTCGCGGGTATAAAAAATATTCGGGGGCATTGTAGTTTCGCCGAGCGGCACGACGGGGCGCTGGAGCGGTTAGACGGCCGGCGTGCGCCGAAGAAGAGCGTGGGCGAAGAGGAGAGTGGACGAAGAAGAGCACGTTCCCCCGGACACGATCGGTGGCGACGTTTCGCGCGGTTCGGACCGTACCAGAGCTCCGGCCGGCGTGCGTGGCAGTTAAGCCGTAGAGGAGCACCTTCCCCGGGCACGGGCGGTGCCAAGCGGCCCCTAAGTTTAACCGAATGGAAGCTCCGGAGGAGGAGGGCATGCTCGCGTCACAGTAAACCGAAGAGGAGCACCTTCCCCGGGCACGGGCGGTTCCAAGCGGCCCCTAAGTTTAACCGAATGGAAGCTCCGCAGGAGGAGGGCATGCTCGCGTCACAGTAAGCCGAAGAGGAGCACCTTCCCCGGGCACGGGCGGTGCCAAGCGGCCCCTAAGTTTAACCGAATGGAAGCTCCGGGGGAGGAGGGCGGGCGTGTGTCACAGTTAAGCCAAAATGGAGCACCTCTTCTGCCCGGGCACGAGCGGAGCGCGAGGCTGTCAGTTATGAATGAATAAATGAATAAATAAATAAAGAATGCCACCTTTCATTTCACAGGGCACACCGGACGGCGTACCAGCAGGTAAAAGTCGGAGTAATTAAATAAATACAAAAAGAATGGCTGGGGAATAAAAAAATAATACGTTTTAATAATAATTTGGTTTTTTTGTTATAACATGAATTTCACTCTCTCTCTCTCTCTCCCCCCGTATATATATATATATATATATATATATATATATATATATATATATATATATATTTATATATTTATTATATATATTGTATATTTTTTTTTTGCATTTTTGAAGGTGCGCCGCTACTTCGCGGATCTTCAGTTTTCGCGGGTGTTCTCGGTCCCCATTAACCGCGATAACCGAGGGTTCACTGTACTCCATAAAATTTACAAAAAGCGAGGTGAAACACTCAACCAGAGCTGCTTTTTTTTTAACATTTCTCGAGGGCCATGGCGAGCCATTTCAAAAAAGCTGCACAACTAACGTATAAAATATTGATAAATTTGCTCGGCCTGATGTGTGTGTAAAGTTTTACGAGTTGTCGTTCATATTTAGAACCTCATAATCAGCTTTGTTTTATTGCCGAACAGTGCAATGCCACTCCACAACTTTTCACGAAAAATCACGAATTTCGTATTGTGACATCCTCATGGCCGAAACAGTCATCCGAGCATATATGAGGGCGACCTTGTTGAGTTGCACGGAGAAAAACATCCAAGAAAATAACTTGTATTAGCTTTTACCAGTTGGTGGCGCTACTACTACGATGTAAAATAAGTTGGTAGATGTCTTCAGGGCTGAAGTATCCTCAAATGTGTACAACTTCGAGAAGATAGGATCATCTGAGTCATGTTGCCGGAGCTTTTGTTGCCACAGAGTACAATCGGACTTTTCAGCACCTTAATAGCCACGCCTTTTGCCAAAACGTCACAAAATTCGGCAGAGAGTAAGATCATTGTCTTGAGTCTTTTCTGACTAATTTTCAGTCGGATTCGTCAAAAGGGCACCGTGCAGTACGTGAAAATTAAAATAAAAACAAATTTTTGATTCCACTTGGCGGCACTGTGTGTATAACAAAATAATAACATTAAGATGTCTTCAGGTCCGGACGTTTTATTTACAGGTGAAGGTTTGGATTTTTAGGAGCATGTGCAGGGGAGTTATTAAGCATTCATTTATTTGTATTAGGTTCATTTTGTCTTCTTATTATTGATATTTGACTGATTCATTAAAAGCAGACAATTATGTTTTAGGTTAATTTTTTACCTGACATGTTTCGGCGAGTCTTTCGCCTTCTTCAGAGTGTCGCATGATGGTGTCTTGAGCTGATGTTCCATGAGGGTGTGACTTACCTGTCAAAAAAATGAAAAAATCAGAGCAGTAAAAGAACAAGCACAACATGAACATTACAAATCAGCAATCACTGACCACTGCAAAAGGGAAAACCACATCATGGACCGGGAGAAGGGCAGGGTCATCCGCACAGAAGAGAACAAACAACAGCGCTGGATCAGAGAGGCCATTGAGATCTGCAAGCGAGGCATAAAAACCATGAACAGAGACAAGGGAGCCTTCATCCTCTCTACCACCTGGACCAGCATCTTGGCGGAGTGAACGGACAGCGGGGGGCGTGACTTGCCTTCATTCTTGTGACAGGTAAGTCACGCCCTCATGGAACATCAGCTGATAAAGACGGGTCACAAGACAGCATCATGTGACACTCTGAAGAAGGCGAAAGACTTTCGTATTGTGACATGCTCAAGGCCTAAACACTCATCCGAGCAAATATAAGGTAGATTTTGTTAACCTGCCCGGAGAAAAACATCAACGAAAATAATTTGTATTTGTTTTAACCAGTTGGTGGCGCTACCACTGCGATCAAAAATAAGTTGGCAGCCGTCTTCAGGGCCTGAATATCCTCAAATGTGAAAGATTTCCAGAAGATGGATCATCTGAATCATTTTGCAGGAACTTTTGTTGCCACGGAGAATAATCAGACTCTGCGGCACCGTAATAGCCACGCCCTTTGAAGGAAAGTCATAAAAATAGGGATAGAGTAAGATCAATGTCTTGAGTCTTTTCTAGCCAATTTTCAGTCGGATTCGTTAAAAGGGCACCGTGCAGTACGTCAAAATGTAAACATTTATATTGATTGGCGCAAGGTGTATAACTGAATATAAACATATAGATGTCTTCAGGTACCGACTCTTTATGTACATGTGAAGTTTTGGATTTTTAGCAGCACGGGCAGGAGAGTTATTAAGCATTTTGTCCATTGCGGCGAAGGAAATCTTAAGTGAAAACTTTGAAGCCCCGCCCCCGTCATATAGTATTTCGGAAACAAAAAATTTTAGCCCCAGTGTTTGTCCCAGGTCTTAAGATGCTCCAGACAGAACTTTAAGGCAATCAGATGAAGCCTTTAGGATCAGGGTGCAAAAGAATGACCCCTGTAAACATGCAAAAAAGGGCAAAAGTCGGACTTTCAAAAATTCATAACTCACTTCCTGTTCATATTAGACGTTAAAAAATATCAAATTTTTCGCCATGCCCGATGAGACTGCCAAGTTTGGTGAGTTTTTGTGCATGTTTCGGGGGTCAAAAATGCGATCGAACAATCGGAAAAATAATAATAATAATAATTTCTACAAAAACAATAGGGACTTCGCAGCGGTCGCTGCTCAGGCCCTAATAATAATAATAATAATAATAATAATAATAATAATAATAAAAGTAATAATATTTTCTACAAAAACAATAGGGACCTCGCCGCGGTCGCTGCTCGGGCCCCAATAATAATTTCTACACAAAGTCCATTGTGGAGACCCGCCCCCTTTTAAGTAAATTCAAAATGGCCGACTTCCTGTAAAACCTAGCTCATTGCTCCAAGAGACTTTTTTGTAGGTCTTGGTCTTATACATACAGTGAACCCTCGCTACTTCGAGGTTCACCTTTCGCGGGTTCAGTGCTTCGCGGGTCTAAAAAATATTCGGGGGCATTGTAGTTTCGCCGAGCGGCACGACGGGGCGCTGGAGCGGTTAGACGGCCGGCGTGCGCCGAAGAAGAGCGTGGGCGAAGAGGAGAGTGGACGAAGAAGAGCACGTTCCCCCGGACACGATCGGTGGCGACGTTTCGCGCGGTTCGGACCGTACCAGAGCTCCGGCCGGCGTGCGTGGCAGTTAAGCCGTAGAGGAGCACCTTCCCCGGGCACGGGCGGTTCCAAGCGGCCCCTGAGTTTAACCGAATGGAAGCTCCGGAGGAGGAGGGCATGCTCGCGTCACAGTAAGCCGAAGAGGAGCACCTTCCCCGGGCACGGGCGGTTCCAAGCGGCCCCTAAGTTTAACCGAATGGAAGCTCCGGAGGAGGAGGGCATGCTCGCGTCACAGTAAGCCGAAGAGGAGCACCTTCCCCGGGCACGGGCGGTGCCAAGCGGCCCCTAAGTTTAACCGAATGGAAGCTCCGGGGGAGGAGGGCGGGCGTGTGTCACAGTTAAGCCGAATTGGAGCACCTCTTCTGCCGGGCACAAGCGGAGCGCGAGGCTGTCAGTTATGAATGAATAAATGAATAAATAAATAAAGAATGCCACCTTTCATTTCACAGGGCACACCGGACGGCGTACCAGCAGGTAAAAGTCGGAGTAATTAAATAAATACAAAAAGAATGGTTGGGGAATAAAAAAATAATAAGTTTTAATAATAATTTGTTTTTTTTGTTATAACATGAATTTCACTCTCTCTCTCTCTCTCTCCCCCCGTATATATATATATATATATATATATATATATATATATATATATATATATTTATATATTTATTATATATTTTTTTTAAGCATTTTTGAAGGTGCGCCGCTACTTCGCGGATTTTCAGTTTTCGCGGGTGGTCTCGGTCCCCATTAACCGCGATAACCGAGGGTTCACTGTACTCCATAAAATTTACAAAAAGCGAGGTGAAACACTCAACCAGGGCTGCTTTTTTGAACATTTCTCGAGGGCCATGGCGAGCCATTTCAAAAAAGCTGCACAACTAACGTATAAAATATTGATAAATTTGCTCGGCCTGATGTGTGTGTAAAGTTTCACGAGTTGTCGTTCATATTTAGAACCTCATAATCAGCTTTGTTTTATTGCTGAACAGTGCAATGCCACTCCCACAACTTTTCATGAAAAAGGACGAATTTCGTATTGTGACATCCTCATGGCCGAAACAGTCATCCGAGCATATATGAGGGCGACCTTGTTGAGTTGCACGGAGAAAAACATCCAAGAAAATAACTTGTATTAGCTTTTACCAGTTGGGGGCGCTACTACTACGATGAAAAATAAGTTGGTAGATGTCTTCAGGGCTGAAGTATCCTCAAATGTGTGCAACTTCGAGAAGATAGGATCATCTGAGTCATGTTGCTGGAGCTTTTGTTGCCACAGAGTACAATCGGACTTATCAGCACCGTAATAGCCACGCCTTTTGCCAAAACGTCACAAAATTCGGCAGAGAGTAAGATCATTGTCTTGAGTCTTTTCTGACTAATTTTCAGTCGGATTCGTCGAAAGGGCACCGTGCAGTACGTGACAATTAAAATAAAAACAAATTTTTGATTCCACTTGGCGGCACTGTGTGTATAACAAAATAATAACATTAAGATGTCTTCAGGTCGGGACGTTTTATTTACAGGTGAAGGTTTGGATTTTTAGGAGCATGTGCAGGGGAGTTATTAAGCATTCATTTATTTGTATTAGGTTCATTTTGTCTTCTTATTATTGATATTTGACTGATTCATTAAAAGCAGACAATTATGTTTTAGGTTAATTTTTTACCTGACATGTTTCGTGAGTCTTTCGCCTACTTCAGAGTGTCGCATGATGGTGTCTTGAGCTGATGTTCCATGAGGGTGTGACTTACCTGTCAAAAAAATGAAAAAAATCAGAGCAGTAAAAGAACAAGCACAACATGAACATTACAAATCAGCAATCACTGACCACCGCAAAAGGGAAAACCACATCATGGACCGGGAGAAGGGCAGGGTCATCCGCACAGAAGAGAACAAACAACAGCGCTGGATCAGAGAGGCCATTGAGATCTGCAAGCGAGGCATAAAAACCATGAACAGAGACAAGGGAGCCTTCATCCTCTCTACCACCTGGACCAGCATCTTGGCGGAGTGAACGGACAGCGGGGGGCGTGACTTGCCTTCATTCTTGTGACAGGTAAGTCACGCCCTCATGGAACATCAGCTGATAAAGGCGGGTCACAAGACACCATCATGTGACACTCTGAAGAAGGCGAAAGACTTTCGTATTGTGACATGCTCAAGGCCTAAACACTCATCCGAGCAAATATAAGGTAGATTTTGTTAACATGCCCGGAGAAAAACATCAACGAAAATAATTTATATTTGTTTTAACCAGTTGGTGGCGCTACCACTGCGATCAAAAATAAGTTGGCAGCCGTCTTCAGGGCCTGAATATCCTCAAATGTGAAAAATTTCGAGAAGATGGATCATCTGAATCATTTTGCAGGAACTTTTGTTGCCACGGAGAATAATCAGACTCTGCGGCACCGTAATAGCCACGCCCTTCGAAGGAAAGTCACAAAAATAGGGATAGAGTAAGATCAATGTCTTGAGTCTTTTCTAGCCAATTTTCAATCAGATTCGTTAAAAGGGCACCGTGCAGTACGTCAAAATGTAAAAAATGATATTGATTGGCGCAAGGTGTATAACTGAATATAAACATATAGATGTCTTCAGGTACAGACTCTTTATGTACATGTGAAGTTTTGGATTTTTAGCAGCATGTGCAGGAGAGTTATTAAGCATTTTGTCCATTGCGGCGAAGGAAATCTTAAGTGAAAACTTTGATGCCCCGCCCCCGTCATATAGTATTTCGGAAACAAAAATTTTTAGCCCCAGTGTTTGTCCCAGGTCTTCAGATGCTACAGACAGAATTTTAAGGCAATCAGATGAAGCCTTTAGGATCAGGGTGCAAAAGAATGACCCCTGTAAACATGCAAAAAAGGGCAAAAGTCGGACTTTCAAAAATTCATAACTCACTTCCTGTTCATATTAGACGTTAAAATATCAAATTTTTCGCCATGCCCGATGAGACTGCCAGGTTTGGTGAGTTTTTGTGCATGTTTCGGGGGTCAAAAATGCGATCGAACAATCGGAAAAATAATAATAATAATAATTTCTACAAAAACAATAGGGACTTCGCAGCGGTCGCTGCTCAGGCCCTAATAATAATAATAATAATAATAATAAAAGTAATAATATTTTCTACAAAAACAATAGGGACCTCGCCGCGGTCGCTGCTCGGGCCCCAATAATAATTTCTACACAAAGTCCATTGTGGTGACCCGCCCCCTTTTAAGTAAATTCAAAATGGCCGACTTCCTGTAAAACCTAGCTCATTGCTCCAAGAGACTTTTTTGTAGGTCTTGGTCTTATACATACAGTGAACCCTCGCTACTTCGCGGTTCACCTTTCGCAGGTTCAGTGCTTCGCGGGTCTAAAAAATATTCGGGGGCATTGTAGTTTCGCCGAGCGGCACGACGGGGCGCTGGAGCGGTTAGACGGCCGGCGTGCGCCGAAGAAGAGCGTGGGCGAAGAGGAGAGTGGACGAAGAAGAGCACGTTCCCCCGGACACGATCGGTGGCGACGTTTCGCGCGGTTCGGACCGTACCAGAGCTCCGGCCAGCGTGCGTGGCAGTTAAGCCGTAGAGGAGCACCTTCCCCGGGCACGGGCGGTGCCAAGCGGCCCCTAAGTTTAACCGAATGGAAGCTCCGGAGGAGGAGGGCATGCTCGCGTCACAGTAAGCCGAAGAGGAGCACCTTCCCCGGGCACGCACGGGCGGTTCCAAGCGGCCCCTAAGTTTAACCGAATGGAAGCTCCGGAGGAGGAGGGCATGCTCGCGTCACAGTAAGCCGAAGAGGAGCACCTACCCCGGGAACGGGCGGTGCCAAGCGGCCCCTAAGTTTAACCGAATGGAAGCTCCGGACGGAGGAGGACGGGCGTGTGTCACAGTTAAGCCAAATTGGAGCACCTCTTCTGCCCGGGCACGAGCGGAGCGCGAGGCTGTCAGTTATGAATGAATAAATGAATAAATAAATAAAGAATGCCACCTTTCATTTCACAGGGCACACCGGACGGCGTACCAGCAGGTAAAAGTCGGAGTAATTAAATAAATACAAAAAGAATGGCTGGGGAATAAAAAAATAATACGTTTTAATAATAATTTGGTTTTTTTGTTATAACATGAATTTCACTCTCTCTCTCCCCGTATATATATATATATATATATATATATATATATATATATATATATATATATATATTTATTATATATATTGTATATTTTTTTTAAGCATTTTTGAAGGTGCGCCGCTACTTCGCGGATTTTCAGTTTTCGCGGATGGTCTCGGTCCCCATGAACGGCGATCACCGAGGGTTCACTGTACTCCATAAAATTTACAAAAAGCGAGGTGAAACACTCAACCAGAGCTGCTTTTTTTTAACATTTCTCGAGGGCCATGGCGAGCCATTTCAAAAAAGCTGCACAACTAACGTATAAAATATTGATAAATTTGCTCGGCCTGATGTGTGTGTAAAGTTTTACGAGTTGACGTTCATATTTAGAACCTCATAATCAGCTTTGTTTTATTGCCGAACAGTGCAATGCCACTCCCACAACTTTTCACGAAAAATCACGAATTTCGTATTGTGACATCCTCATGGCCGAAACAGTCATCCGAGCATATATGAGGGCGACCTTGTTGAGTTGCACGGAGAAAAACATCCAAGAAAATAACTTGTATTAGCTTTTACCAGTTGGTGGCGCTACTACTACGATGTAAAATAAGTTGGTAGATGTCTTCAGGGCTGAAGTATCCTCAAATGTGTACAACTTCGAGAAGATAGGATCATCTGAGTCATGTTGCCGGAGCTTTTGTTGCCACAGAGTACAATCGGACTTTTCAGCACCTTAATAGCCACGCCTTTTGCCAAAACGTCACAAAATTCGGCAGAGAGTAAGATCATTGTCTTGAGTCTTTTCTGACTAATTTTCAGTCGGATTCGTCAAAAGGGCACCGTGCAGTACGTGAAAATTAAAATAAAAACAAATTTTTGATTCCACTTGGCGGCACTGTGTGTATAACAAAATAATAACATTAAGATGTCTTCAGGTCGGGACGTTTTATTTACAGGTGAAGGTTTGGATTTTTAGGAGCATGTGCAGGGGAGTTATTAAGCATTCATTTATTTGTATTAGGTTCATTTTGTCTTCTTATTATTGATATTTGACTGATTCATTAAAAGCAGACAATTATGTTTTAGGTTAATTTTTTACCTGACATGTTTCGGCGAGTCTTTCGCCTTCTTCAGAGTGTCGCATGATGGTGTCTTGAGACCCGTCTTTATCAGCTGATGTTCCATGAGGGTGTGACTTACCTGTCAAAAAAATGAAAAATCAGAGCAGTCAAAGAACAAGCACAACATGAACATTACAAATCAGCAATCACTGACCACTGCAAAAGGGAAAACCACATCATGGACCGGGAGAAGGGCAGGGTCATCCGCACCGAAGAGAACAAACAACAGCGCTGGATCAGAGAGGCCATTGAGATCTGCAAGCGAGGCATAAAAACCATGAACAGAGACAAGGGAGCCTTCATCCTCTCTACCACCTGGAGCAGCATTTTGGCGGAGTGAACGGACAGCGGGGGGCGTGACTTGCCTTCATTCTTGTGACAGGTAAGTCACGCCCTCATGGAACATCAGCTGATAAAGACGGGCCACAAGACACCATCATGTGACACTCTGAAGAAGGCGAAAGACTTTCGTATTGTGACATCCTCAAGGCCTAAACACTCATCCGAGCAAATGTAAGGTAGATTTTGTTAACCTGCCCGGAGAAAAAAATCAACGAAAATAATTTGTATTTGTTTTAACCAGTTGGTGGCGCTACCACTGCGATCAAAAATAAGTTGGCAGCCGTCTTCAGGGCCTGAATATCCTCAAATGTGAAAAATTTCGAGAAGATGGATCATCTGAATCATTTTGCAGGAACTTTTGTTGCCACGGAGAATAATCAGACTCTGCGGCACCGTAATAGCCACGCCCTTCGAAGGAAAGTCACAAAAATAGGGATAGAGTAAGATCAATGTCTTGAGTCTTTTCTAGCCAATTTTCAATCAGATTCGTTAAAAGGGCACCGTGCAGTACGTCAAAATGTAAAAAATGATATTGATTGGCGCAAGGTGTATAAATGAATATAAATATATAGATGTCTTCAGGTACAGACTCTTTATGTACATGTGAAGTTTTGGATTTTTAGCAGCATGTGCAGGAGAGTTATTAAGCATTTTGTCCATTGCGGCGAAGGAAATCTTAAGTGAAAACTTTGATGCCCCGCCCCCGTCATATAGTATTTCGGAAACAAAAAATTTTAGCCCCAGTGTTTGTGCCAGGTCTTCAGATGCTACAGACAGAATTTTAAGGCAATCAGATGAAGCCTTTAGGATCAGGGTGCAAAAGAATGACCCCTGTAAACATGCAAAAAAGGGCAAAAGTCGGACTTTCAAAAATTCATAACTCACTTCCTGTTCATATTAGACGTTAAAATATCAAATTTTTCGCCATGCCCGATGAGACTGCCAAGTTTGGTGAGTTTTTGTGCATGTTTCGGGGGTCAAAAATGCGATCGAACAATCGGAAAAATAATAATAATAATAATTTCTACAAAAACAATAGGGACTTCGCAGCGGTCGCTGCTCAGACCCTAATAATAATAATAATAATAATAATAAAAGTAATAATATCTTCTACAAAAACAATAGGGACCTCGCCGCGGTCGCTGCTCGGGCCCCAATAATAATTTCTACACAAAGTCCATTGTGGTGACCCGCCCCCTTTTCAGTAAATTCAAAATGGCCGACTTCCTGTAAAACCTAGCTCATTGCTCCAAGAGACTTTTTTGTAGGTCTTGGTCTTATACATACAGTGAACCCTCGCTACTTCGCGGTTCACCTTTCGCGGGTTCAGTGCTTCGCGGGTCTAAAAAATATTCGGGGGCATTGTAGTTTCGCCGAGCGGCACGACGGGGCGCTGGAGCGGTTAGACGGCCGGCGTGCGCCGAAGAAGAGCGTGGGCGAAGAGGAGAGTGGACGAAGAAGAGCACGTTCCCCCGGACACGATCGGTGGCGACGTTTCGCGCGGTTCGGACCGTACCAGAGCTCCGGCCAGCGTGCGTGGCAGTTAAGCCGTAGAGGAGCACCTTCCCCGGGCACGGGCAGTGCCAAGCGGCCCCTAAGTTTAACCGAATGGAAGCTCCGGAGGAGGAGGGCATGCTCGCGTCACAGTAAGCCGAAGAGGAGCACCTTCCCCGGGCACGGGCGGTTCCAAGCGGCCCCTAAGTTTAACCGAATGGAAGCTCCGGAGGAGGAGGGCATGCTCGCGTCACAGTAAGCCGAAGAGGAGCACCTTCCCCGGGCACGGGCGGTGCCAAGCGGCCCCTAAGTTTAACCGAATGGAAGCTCCGGGGGAGGAGGACGGGCGTGTGTCACAGTTAAGCCAAATTGGAGCACCTCTTCTGCCCGGGCACGAGCGGAGCGCGAGGCTGTCAGTTATGAATGAATAAATGAATAAATAAATAAAGAATGCCACCTTTCATTTCACAGGGCACACCGGACGGCGTACCAGCAGGTAAAAGTCGGAGTAATTAAATAAATACAAAAAGAATGGCTGGGGAATAAAAAAATAATACGTTTTAATAATAATTTGTTTTTTTTGTTATAACATGAATTTCACTCTCTCTCTCCCCGTATATATATATATATATATATATATATATATATATATATATATATATTTATATATTTATTATATATATTGTATATTTTTTTTAAGCATTTTTGAAGGTGCGCCGCTACTTCGCGCATTTTCAGTTTTCGCGGGTGGTCTCGGTCCCCATTAACCGCGATAACCGAGGGTTCACTGTACTCCATAAAATTTACAAAAAGCGAGGTGAAACACTCAACCAGAGCTGCTTTTTTTTAACATTTCTCGAGGGCCATGGCGAGCCATTTCAAAAAAGCTGCACAACTAACGTATAAAATATTGATAAATTTGCTCGGCCTGATGTGTGTGTAAAGTTTTACGAGTTGTCGTTCATATTTAGAACCTCATAATCAGCTTTGTTTTATTGCTGAACAGTGCAATGCCACTCCCACAACTTTTCACGAAAAATCACGAATTTCGTATTGTGACATCCTCATGGCCGAAACAGTCATCCGAGCATATATGAGGGCGACCTTGTTGAGTTGCACGGAGAAAAACATCCAAGAAAATAACTTGTATTAGCTTTTACCAGTTGGTGGCGCTACTACTACGATGTAAAATAAGTTGGTAGATGTCTTCAGGGCTGAAGTATCCTCAAATGTGTACAACTTCGAGAAGATAGGATCATCTGAGTCATGTTGCCGGAGCTTTTGTTGCCACAGAGTACAATCGGACTTTTCAGCACCTTAATAGCCACGCCTTTTGCCAAAACGTCACAAAATTCGGCAGAGAGTAAGATCATTGTCTTAAGTCTTTTCTGACTAATTTTCAGTCGGATTCGTCAAAAGGGCACCATGCAGTACGTGAAAATTAAAATAAAAACAAATTTTTGATTCCACTTGGCGGCACTGTGTGTATAACAAAATAATAACATTAAGATGTCTTCAGGTCGGGACGTTTTATTTACAGGTGAAGGTTTGGATTTTTAGGAGCATGTGCAGGGGAGTTATTAAGCATTCATTTATTTGTATTAGGTTCATTTTGTCTTCTTATTATTGATATTTGACTGATTCATTAAAAGCAGACAATTATGTTTTAGGTTAATTTTTTACCTGACATGTTTCGGCGAGTCTTTCGCCTTCTTCAGAGTGTCGCATGATGGTGTCTTGAGCTGATGTTCCATGAGGGTGTGACTTACCTGTCAAAAAAATGAAAAAATCAGAGCAGTAAAAGAACAAGCACAACATGAACATTACAAATCAGCAATCACTGACCACTGCAAAAGGGAAAACCACATCATGGACCGGGAGAAGGGCAGGGTCATCCGCACAGAAGAGAACAAACAACAGCGCTGGATCAGAGAGGCCATTGAGATCTGCAAGCGAGGCATAAAAACCATGAACAGAGACAAGGGAGCCTTCATCCTCTCTACCACCTGGACCAGCATCTTGGCGGAGTGAACGGACAGCGGGGGGCGTGACTTGCCTTCATTCTTGTGACAGGTAAGTCACGCCCTCATGGAACATCAGCTGATAAAGACGGGTCACAAGACAGCATCATGTGACACTCTGAAGAAGGCGAAAGACTTTCGTATTGTGACATGCTCAAGGCCTAAACACTCATCCGAGCAAATATAAGGTAGATTTTGTTAACCTGCCCGGAGAAAAACATCAACGAAAATAATTTGTATTTGTTTTAACCAGTTGGTGGCGCTACCACTGCGATCAAAAATAAGTTGGCAGCCGTCTTCAGGGCCTGAATATCCTCAAATGTGAAAGATTTCCAGAAGATGGATCATCTGAATCATTTTGCAGGAACTTTTGTTGCCACGGAGAATAATCAGACTCTGCGGCACCGTAATAGCCACGCCCTTTGAAGGAAAGTCATAAAAATAGGGATAGAGTAAGATCAATGTCTTGAGTCTTTTCTAGCCAATTTTCAGTCGGATTCGTTAAAAGGGCACCGTGCAGTACGTCAAAATGTAAACATTTATATTGATTGGCGCAAGGTGTATAACTGAATATAAACATATAGATGTCTTCAGGTACCGACTCTTTATGTACATGTGAAGTTTTGGATTTTTAGCAGCACGGGCAGGAGAGTTATTAAGCATTTTGTCCATTGCGGCGAAGGAAATCTTAAGTGAAAACTTTGAAGCCCCGCCCCCGTCATATAGTATTTCGGAAACAAAAAATTTTAGCCCCAGTGTTTGTCCCAGGTCTTAAGATGCTCCAGACAGAACTTTAAGGCAATCAGATGAAGCCTTTAGGATCAGGGTGCAAAAGAATGACCCCTGTAAACATGCAAAAAAGGGCAAAAGTCGGACTTTCAAAAATTCATAACTCACTTCCTGTTCATATTAGACGTTAAAAAATATCAAATTTTTCGCCATGCCCGATGAGACTGCCAAGTTTGGTGAGTTTTTGTGCATGTTTCGGGGGTCAAAAATGCGATCGAACAATCGGAAAAATAATAATAATAATAATTTCTACAAAAACAATAGGGACTTCGCAGCGGTCGCTGCTCAGGCCCTAATAATAATAATAATAATAATAATAATAATAATAAAAGTAATAATATTTTCTACAAAAACAATAGGGACCTCGCCGCGGTCGCTGCTCGGGCCCCAATAATAATTTCTACACAAAGTCCATTGTGGAGACCCGCCCCCTTTTAAGTAAATTCAAAATGGCCGACTTCCTGTAAAACCTAGCTCATTGCTCCAAGAGACTTTTTTGTAGGTCTTGGTCTTATACATACAGTGAACCCTCGCTACTTCGAGGTTCACCTTTCGCGGGTTCAGTGCTTCGCCGGTCTAAAAAATATTCGGGGGCATTGTAGTTTCGCCGAGCGGCACGACGGGGCGCTGGAGCGGTTAGACGGCCGGCGTGCGCCGAAGAAGAGCGTGGGCGAAGAGGAGAGTGGACGAAGAAGAGCACGTTCCCCCGGACACGATCGGTGGCGACGTTTCGCGCGGTTCGGACCGTACCAGAGCTCCGGCCGGCGTGCGTGGCAGTTAAGCCGTAGAGGAGCACCTTCCCCGGGCACGGGCGGTTCCAAGCGGCCCCTGAGTTTAACCGAATGGAAGCTCCGGAGGAGGAGGGCATGCTCGCGTCACAGTAAGCCGAAGAGGAGCACCTTCCCCGGGCACGGGCGGTGCCAAGCGGCCCCTAAGTTTAACCGAATGGAAGCTCCGGGGGAGGAGGGCGGGCGTGTGTCACAGTTAAGCCGAATTGGAGCACCTCTTCTGCCGGGCACAAGCGGAGCGCGAGGCTGTCAGTTATGAATGAATAAATGAATAAATAAATAAAGAATGCCACCTTTCATTTCACAGGGCACACCGGACGGCGTACCAGCAGGTAAAAGTCGGAGTAATTAAATAAATACAAAAAGAATGGTTGGGGAATAAAAAAATAATAAGTTTTAATAATAATTTGTTTTTTTTGTTATAACATGAATTTCACTCTCTCTCTCTCTCTCTCTCTCCCCCCGTATATATATATATATATATATATATATATATATATATATATATATATATATATATATAAATATATTTATATATTTATTATATATTTTTTTTAAGCATTTTTGAAGGTGCGCCGCTACTTCGCGGATTTTCAGTTTTCGCGGGTGGTCTCGGTCCCCATTAACCGCGATAACCGAGGGTTCACTGTACTCCATAAAATTTACAAAAAGCGAGGTGAAACACTCAACCAGGGCTGCTTTTTTGAACATTTCTCGAGGGCCATGGCGAGCCATTTCAAAAAAGCTGCACAACTAACGTATAAAATATTGATAAATTTGCTCGGCCTGATGTGTGTGTAAAGTTTCACGAGTTGTCGTTCATATTTAGAACCTCATAATCAGCTTTGTTTTATTGCCGAACAGTGCAATGCCACTCCCACAACTTTTCATGAAAAAGGACGAATTTCGTATTGTGACATCCTCATGGCCGAAACAGTCATCCGAGCATATATGAGGGCGACCTTGTTGAGTTGCACGGAGAAAAACATCCAAGAAAATAACTTGTATTAGCTTTTACCAGTTGGGGGCGCTACTACTACGATGAAAAATAAGTTGGTAGATGTCTTCAGGGCTGAAGTATCCTCAAATGTGTGCAACTTCGAGAAGATAGGATCATCTGAGTCATGTTGCTGGAGCTTTTGTTGCCACAGAGTACAATCGGACTTTTCAGCACCGTAATAGCCACGCCTTTTGCCAAAACGTCACAAAATTCGGCAGAGAGTAAGATCATTGTCTTGAGTCTTTTCTGACTAATTTTCAGTCGGATTCGTCGAAAGGGCACCGTGCAGTACGTGACAATTAAAATAAAAACAAATTTTTGATTCCACTTGGCGGCACTGTGTGTATAACAAAATAATAACATTAAGATGTCTTCAGGTCGGGACGTTTTATTTACAGGTGAAGGTTTGGATTTTTAGGAGCATGTGCAGGGGAGTTA
The DNA here is from genome assembly GCF_059441095.1 of Idiotropiscis lumnitzeri. Lineage (NCBI taxonomy): Eukaryota > Metazoa > Chordata > Actinopteri > Syngnathiformes > Syngnathidae > Idiotropiscis > Idiotropiscis lumnitzeri. Next base: position 847,047 of record NW_028283584.1, on the reverse strand, counting down.
TTAAGCATTCATTTATTTGTATTAGGTTCATTGTGTCTTCTTATTATTGATATTTGACTGATTCATTAAAAGCAGACAATTATGTTTTAGGTTAATTTTTTACCTGACATGTTTCGGCGAGTCTTTCGCCTACTTCAGATTGTCGCATGATGGTGTCTTGAGCTGATGTTCCATGAGGGTGTGACTTACCTGTCAAAAAAATGAAAAAAATCAGAGCAGTAAAAGAACAAGCACAACATGAACATTACAAATCAGCAATCACTGACCACTGCAAAAGGGAAAACCACATCATGGACCGGGAGAAGGGCAGGGTCATCCGCACAGAAGAGAACAAACAACAGCGCTGGATCAGAGAGGCCATTGAGATCTGCAAGCGAGGCATAAAAACCATGAACAGAGACAAGGGAGCCTTCATCCTCTCCACCACCTGGACCAGCATCTTGGCGGAGTGAACGGACAGCGGGGGGCGTGACTTGCCTTCATTCTTGTGACAGGTAAGTCACGCCCTCATGGAACATCAGCTGATAAAGGCGGGTCACAAGACACCATCATGTGACACTCTGAAGAAGGCGAAAGACTTTCGTATTGTGACATACTCAAGGCCTAAACACTCATCCGAGCAAATATAAGGTAGATTTTGTTAACATGCCCGGAGAAAAACATCAACGAAAATAATTTATATTTGTTTTAACCAGTTGGTGGCGCTACCACTGCGATCAAAAATAAGTTGGCAGCCGTCTTCAGGGCCTGAATATCCTCAAATGTGAAAAATTTCGAGAAGATGGATCATCTGAATCATTTTGCAGGAACTTTTGTTGCCACGGAGAATAATCAGACTCTGCGGCACCGTAATAGCCACGCCCTTCGAAGGAAAGTCACAAAAATAGGGATAGAGTAAGATCAATGTCTTGAGTCTTTTCTAGCCAATTTTCAATCAGATTCGTTAAAAGGGCACCGTGCAGTACGTCAAAATGTAAAAAATGATATTGATTGGCGCAAGGTGTATAACTGAATATAAACATATAGATGTCTTCAGGTACAGACTCTTTATGTACATGTGAAGTTTTGGATTTTTAGCAGCATGTGCAGGAGAGTTATTAAGCATTTTGTCCATTGCGGCGAAGGAAATCTTAAGTGAAAACTTTGATGCCCCGCCCCCGTCATATAGTATTTCGGAAACAAAAAATTTTAGCCCCAGTGTTTGTCCCAGGTCTTCAGATGCTACAGACAGAATTTTAAGGCAATCAGATGAAGCCTTTAGGATCAGGGTGCAAAAGAATGACCCCTGTAAACATGCAAAAAAGGGCAAAAGTCGGACTTTCAAAAATTCATAACTCACTTCCTGTTCATATTAGACGTTAAAATATCAAATTTTTCGCCATGCCCGATGAGACTGCCAGGTTTGGTGAGTTTTTGTGCATGTTTCGGGGGTCAAAAATGCGATCGAACAATCGGAAAAATAATAATAATAATTTCTACAAAAACAATAGGGACTTCGCAGCGGTCGCTGCTCAGGCCCTAATAATAATAATAATAATAATAATAAAAGTAATAATATTTTCTACAAAAACAATAGGGACCTCGCCGCGGTCGCTGCTCGGGCCCCAATAATAATTTCTACACAAAGTCCATTGTGGTGACCCGCCCCCTTTTAAGTAAATTCAAAATGGCCGACTTCCTGTAAAACCTAGCTCATTGCTCCAAGAGACTTTTTTGTAGGTCTTGGTCTTATACATACAGTGAACCCTCGCTACTTCGCGGTTCACCTTTCGCAGGTTCAGTGCTTCGCGGGTCTAAAAAATATTCGGGGGCATTGTAGTTTCGCCGAGCGGCACGACGGGGCGCTGGAGCGGTTAGACGGCCGGCGTGCGCCGAAGAAGAGCGTGGGCGAAGAGGAGAGTGGACGAAGAAGAGCACGTTCCCCCGGACACGATCGGTGGCGACGTTTCGCGCGGTTCGGACCGTACCAGAGCTCCGGCCAGCGTGCGTGGCAGTTAAGCCGTAGAGGAGCACCTTCCCCGGGCACGGGCGGTGCCAAGCGGCCCCTAAGTTTAACCGAATGGAAGCTCCGGAGGAGGAGGGCATGCTCGCGTCACAGTAAGCCGAAGAGGAGCACCTTCCCCGGGCACGGGCGGTTCCAAGCGGCCCCTAAGTTTAACCGAATGGAAGCTCCGGAGGAGGAGGGCATGCTCGCGTCACAGTAAGCCGAAGAGGAGCACCTTCCCCGGGCACGGGCGGTGCCAAGCGGCCCCTAAGTTTAACCGAATGGAAGCTCCGGACGGAGGAGGACGGGCGTGTGTCACAGTTAAGCCAAATTGGAGCACCTCTTCTGCCCGGGCACGAGCGGAGCGCGAGGCTGTCAGTTATGAATGAATAAATGAATAAATAAATAAAGAATGCCACCTTTCATTTCACAGGGCACACCGGACGGCGTACCAGCAGGTAAAAGTCGGAGTAATTAAATAAATACAAAAAGAATGGCTGGGGAATAAAAAAATAATACGTTTTAATAATAATTTGGTTTTTTTGTTTTTACATGAATTTCACTCTCTCTCTCCCCGTATATATATATATATATATATATATATATATATATATATATATATATATATATTTATTATATATATTGTATATTTTTTTTAAGCATTTTTGAAGGTGCGCCGCTACTTCGCGGATTTTCAGTTTTCGCGGGTGGTCTCGGTCCCCATTAACCGCGATAACCGAGGGTTCACTGTACTCCATAAAATTTACAAAAAGCGAGGTGAAACACTCAACCAGAGCTGCTTTTTTTTAACATTTCTCGAGGGCCATGGCGAGCCATTTCAAAAAAGCTGCACAACTAACGTATAAAATATTGATAAATTTGCTCGGCCTGATGTGTGTGTAAAGTTTTACGAGTTGTCGTTCATATTTAGAACCTCATAATCAGCTTTGTTTTATTGCCGAACAGTGCAATGCCACTCCCACAACTTTTCACAAAAAATCACGAATTTCGTATTGTGACATCCTCATGGCCGAAACAGTCATCCGAGCATATATGAGGGCGACCTTGTTGAGTTGCACGGAGAAAAACATCCAAGAAAATAACTTGTATTAGCTTTTACCAGTTGGTGGCGCTACTACTACGATATAAAATAAGTTGGTAGATGTCTTCAGGGCTGAAGTATCCTCAAATGTGTACAACTTCGAGAAGATAGGATGATCTGAGTCATGTTGCCGGAGCTTTTGTTGCCACAGAGTACAATCGGACTTTTCAGCACCTTAATAGCCACGCCTTTTGCCAAAACGTCACAAAATTCGGCAGAGAGTAAGATCATTGTCTTGAGTCTTTTCTGACTAATTTTCAGTCGGATTCGTCAAAAGGGCACCGTGCAGTACGTGAAAATTAAAATAAAAACAAATTTTTGATTCCACTTGGCGGCACTGTGTGTATAACAAAATAATAACATTAAGATGTCTTCAGGTCGGGACGTTTTATTTACAGGTGAAGGTTTGGATTTTTAGGAGCATGTGCAGGGGAGTTATTAAGCATTCATTTATTTGTATTAGGTTCATTTTGTCTTCTTATTATTGATATTTGACTGATTCATTAAAAGCAGACAATTATGTTTTAGGTTAATTTTTTACCTGACATGTTTCGGCGAGTCTTTCGCCTTCTTCAGAGTGTCGCATGATGGTGTCTTGAGACCCGTCTTTATCAGCTGATGTTCCATGAGGGTGTGACTTACCTGTCAAAAAAATGAAAAATCAGAGCAGTAAAAGAACAAGCACAACATGAACATTACAAATCAGCAATCACTGACCACTGCAAAAGGGAAAACCACATCATGGACCGGGAGAAGGGCAGGGTCATCCGCACAGAAGAGAACAAACAACAGCGCTGGATCAGAGAGGCCATTGAGATCTGCAAGCGAGGCATAAAAACCATGAACAGAGACAAGGGAGCCTTCATCCTCTCTACCACCTGGACCAGCATCTTGGCGGAGTGAACGGACAGCGGGGGGCGTGACTTGCCTTCATTCTTGTGACAGGTAAGTCACGCCCTCATGGAACATCAGCTGATAAAGGCGGGTCACAAGACACCATCATGTGACACTCTGAAGAAGGCGAAAGACTTTCGTATTGTGACATGCTCAAGGCCTAAACACTCATCCGAGCAAATATAAGGTAGATTTTGTTAACATGCCCGGAGAAAAACATCAACGAAAATAATTTATATTTGTTTTAACCAGTTGGTGGCGCTACCACTGCGATCAAAAATAAGTTGGCAGCCGTCTTCAGGGCCTGAATATCCTCAAATGTGAAAAATTTCGAGAAGATGGATCATCTGAATCATTTTGCAGGAACTTTTGTTGCCACGGAGAATAATCAGACTCTGCGGCACCGTAATAGCCACGCCCTTCGAAGGAAAGTCACAAAAATAGGGATAGAGTAAGATCAATGTCTTGAGTCTTTTCTAGCCAATTTTCAATCAGATTCGTTACAAGGGCACCGTGCAGTACGTCAAAATGTAAAAAATGATATTGATTGGCGCAAGGTGTATAACTGAATATAAACATATAGATGTCTTCAGGTACAGACTCTTTATGTACATGTGAAGTTTTGGATTTTTAGCAGCATGTGCAGGAGAGTTATTAAGCATTTTGTCCATTGCGGCGAAGGAAATCTTAAGTGAAAACTTTGATGCCCCGCCCCCGTCATATAGTATTTCGGAAACAAAAAATTTTAGCCCCAGTGTTTGTCCCAGGTCTTCAGATGCTACAGACAGAATTTTAAGGCAATCAGATGAAGCCTTTAGGATCAGGGTGCAAAAGAATGACCCCTGTAAACATGCAAAAAAGGGCAAAAGTCGGACTTTCAAAAATTCATAACTCACTTCCTGTTCATATTAGACGTTAAAATATCAAATTTTTCGCCATGCCCGATGAGACTGCCAGGTTTGGTGAGTTTTTGTGCATGTTTCGGGGGTCAAAAATGCGATCGAACAATCGGAAAAATAATAATAATAATTTCTACAAAAACAATAGGGACTTCGCAGCGGTCGCTGCTCAGGCCCTAATAATAATAATAATAATAATAATAAAAGTAATAATATTTTCTACAAAAACAATAGGGACCTCGCCGCGGTCGCTGCTCGGGCCCCAATAATAATTTCTACACAAAGTCCATTGTGGTGACCCGCCCCCTTTTAAGTAAATTCAAAATGGCCGACTTCCTGTAAAACCTAGCTCATTGCTCCAAGAGACTTTTTTGTAGGTCTTGGTTTTATACATACAGTGAACCCTCGCTACTTCGCGGTTCACCTTTCGCAGGTTCAGTGCTTCGCGGGTCTAAAAAATATTCGGGGGCATTGTAGTTTCGCCGAGCGGCACGACGGGGCGCTGGAGCGGTTAGACGGCCGGCGTGCGCCGAAGAAGAGCGTGGGCGAAGAGGAGAGTGGACGAAGAAGAGCACGTTCCCCCGGACACGATCGGTGGCGACGTTTCGCGCGGTTCGGACCGTACCAGAGCTCCGGCCAGCGTGCGTGGCAGTTAAGCCGTAGAGGAGCACCTTCCCCGGGCACGGGCGGTGCCAAGCGGCCCCTAAGTTTAACCGAATGGAAGCTCCGGAGGAGGAGGGCATGCTCGCGTCACAGTAAGCCGAAGAGGAGCACCTTCCCCGGGCACGGGCGGTTCCAAGCGGCCCCTAAGTTTAACCGAATGGAAGCTCCGGAGGAGGAGGGCATGCTCGCGTCACAGTAAGCCGAAGAGGAGCACCTTCCCCGGGCACGGGCGGTGCCAAGCGGCCCCTAAGTTTAACCGAATGGAAGCTCCGGACGGAGGAGGACGGGCGTGTGTCACAGTTAAGCCAAATTGGAGCACCTCTTCTGCCCGGGCACGAGCGGAGCGCGAGGCTGTCAGTTATGAATGAATAAATGAATAAATAAATAAAGAATGCCACCTTTCATTTCACAGGGCACACCGGACGGCGTACCAGCAGGTAAAAGTCGGAGTAATTAAATAAATACAAAAAGAATGGCTGGGGAATAAAAAAATAATACGTTGTAATAATAATTTGTTTTTTTTGTTATAACATGAATTTCACTCTCTCTCTCCCCGTATATATATATATATATATATATATATATATATATTTATATATTTATTATATATATTGTATATTTTTTTTAAGCATTTTTGAAGGTGCGCCGCTACTTCGCGGATTTTCAGTTTTCGCGGATGGTCTCGGTCCCCATTAACCGCGATAACAGAGAGTTCACTGTACTCCATAAAATTTACAAAAAGCGAGGTGAAACATTCAACCAGAGCTGCTTTTTTTTAACATTTCTCGAGGGCCATGGCGAGCCATTTCAAAAAAGCTGCACAACTAACGTATAAAATATTGATAAATTTGCTCGGCCTGATGTGTGTGTAAAGTTTTACGAGTTGTCGTTCATATTTAGAACCTCATAATCAGCTTTGTTTTATTGCCGAACAGTGCAATGCCACTCCCACAACTTTTCACGAAAAATCACGAATTTCGTATTGTGACATCCTCATGGCCGAAACAGTCATCCGAGCATATATGAGGGCGACCTTGTTGAGTTGCACGGAGAAAAACATCCAAGAAAATAACTTGTATTAGCTTTTACCAGTTGGTGGCGCTACTACTACGATGTAAAATAAGTTGGTAGATGTCTTCAGGGCTGAGGTATCCTCAAATGTGTACAACTTCGAGAAGATAGGATCATCTGAGTCATGTTGCCGGAGCTTTTGTTGCCACAGAGTACAATCGGACTTTTCAGCACCTTAATAGCCACGCCTTTTGCCAAAACGTCACAAAATTCGGCAGAAAGTAAGATCATTGTCTTGAGTCTTTTCTGACTAATTTTCAGTCGGATTCGTCAAAAGGGCACCGTGCAGTACGTGAAAATTAAAATAAAAACAAATTTTTGATTCCACTTGGCGGCACTGTGTGTATAACAAAATAATAACATTAAGATGTCTTCAGGTCGGGACGTTTTATTTACAGGTGAAGGTTTGGATTTTTAGGAGCATGTGCAGGGGAGTTATTAAGCATTCGTTTATTTGTATTAGGTTCATTTTGTCTTCTTATTATTGATATTTGACTGATTCATTAAAAGCAGACAATTATGTTTTAGGTAAATTTTTTACCTGACATGTTTCGGCGAGTCTTTCGCCTTCTTCAGAGTGTCGCATGATGGTGTCTTGAGACCCGTCTTTATCAGCTGATGTTCCATGAGGGTGTGACTTACCTGTCAAAAAAATGAAAAATCAGAGCAGTCAAAGAACAAGCACAACATGAACATTACAAATCAGCAATCACTGACCACTGCAAAAGGGAAAACCACATCATGGACCGGGAGAAGGGCAGGGTCATCCGCACCGAAGAGAACAAACAACAGCGCTGGATCAGAGAGGCCATTGAGATCTGCAAGCGAGGCATAAAAACCATGAACAGAGACAAGGGAGCCTTCATCCTCTCTACCACCTGGAGCAGCATTTTGGCGGAGTGAACGGACAGCGGGGGGCGTGACTTGCCTTCATTCTTGTGACAGGTAAGTCACGCCCTCATGGAACATCAGCTGATAAAGACGGGCCACAAGACACCATCATGTGACACTCTGAAGAAGGCGAAAGACTTTCGTATTGTGACATCCTCAAGGCCTAAACACTCATCCGAGCAAATGTAAGGTAGATTTTGTTAACCTGCCCGGAGAAAAAAATCAACGAAAATAATTTGTATTTGTTTTAACCAGTTGGTGGCGCTACCACTGCGATCAAAAATAAGTTGGCAGCCGTCTTCAGGGCCTGAATATCCTCAAATGTGAAAAATTTCGAGAAGATGGATCATCTGAATCATTTTGCAGGAACTTTTGTTGCCACGGAGAATAATCAGACTCTGCGGCACCGTAATAGCCACGCCCTTCGAAGGAAAGTCACAAAAATAGGGATCGAGTAAGATCAATGTCTTGAGTCTTTTCTAGCCAATTTTCAATCAGATTCGTTAAAAGGGCACCGTGCAGTACGTCAAAATGTAAAAAATGATATTGATTGGCGCAAGGTGTATAACTGAATATAAACATATAGATGTCTTCAGGTACAGACTCTTTATGTACATGTGAAGTTTTGGATTTTTCGCAGCATGTGCAGGAGAGTTATTAAGCATTTTGTCCATTGCGGCGAAGGATATCTTAAGTGAAAACTTTGATGCCCCGCCCCCGTCATATAGTATTTTGGAAACAAAAAATTTTAGCCCCAGTGTTTGTGCCAGGTCTTCAGATGCTACAGACAGAATTTTAAGGCAATCAGATGAAGCCTTTAGGATCAGGGTGCAAAAGAATGACCCCTGTAAACATGCAAAAAAGGGCAAAAGTCGGACTTTCAAAAATTCATAACTCACTTCCTGTTCATATTAGACGTTAAAATATCAAATTTTTCGCCATGCCCGATGAGACTGCCAAGTTTGGTGAGTTTTTGTGCATGTTTCGGGGGTCAAAAATGCGATCGAACAATCGGAAAAATAATAATAATAATAATTTCTACAAAAACAATAGGGACTTCGCAGCGGTCGCTGCTCAGGCCCTAATAATAATAATAATAATAATAATAAAAGTAATAATATCTTCTACAAAAACAATAGGGACCTCGCCGCGGTCGCTGCTCGGGCCCCAATAATAATTTCTACACAAAGTCCATTGTGGTGACCCGCCCCCTTTTAAGTAAATTCAAAATGGCCGACTTCCTGTAAAACCTAGCTCATTGCTCCAAGAGACTTTTTTGTAGGTCTTGGTCTTATACATACAGTGAACCCTCGCTACTTCGCGGTTCACCTTTCGCGGGTTCAGTGCTTCGCGGGTCTAAAAAATATTCGGGGGCATTGTAGTTTCGCCGAGCGGCACGACGGGGCGCTGGAGCGGTTAGACGGCCGGCGTGCGCCGAAGAAGAGCGTGGGCGAAGAGGAGAGTGGACGAAGAAGAGCACGTTCCCCCGGACACGATCGGTGGCGACGTTTCGCGCGGTTCGGACCGTACCAGAGCTCCGGCCAGCGTGCGTGGCAGTTAAGCCGTAGAGGAGCACCTTCCCCGGGCACGGGCGGTGCCAAGCGGCCCCTACGTTTAACCGAATGGAAGCTCCGGAGGAGGAGGGCATGCTCGCGTCACAGTAAGCCGAAGAGGAGCACCTTCCCCGGGCACGGGCGGTTCCAAGCGGCCCCTAAGTTTAACCGAATGGAAGCTCCGGGGGAGGAGGGCGGGCGTGTGTCACAGTTAAGCCAAATTGGAGCACCTCTTCTACCCGGGCACGAGCGGAGCGCGAGGCTGTCAGTTATGAATGAATAAATGAATAAATAAATAAAGAATGCCACCTTTCATTTCACAGGGCACACCGGACGGCGTACCAGCAGGTAAAAGTCGGAGTAATTAAATAAATACTAAAAGAATGGCTGGGGAATAAAAAAATAATACGTTTTAATAATAATTTGGTTTTTTTGATATAACATGAATTTCACTCTCTCTCTCCCCGTATATATATATATATATATATATATATATATATATATTTATTATATATATTGTATATTTTTTTTAAGCATTTTTGAAGGTGCGCCGCTACTTCGCGGATTTTCAGTTTTCGCGGGTGGTCTCGGTCCCCATTAACCGCGATAACCGAGGGTTCACTGTACTCCATAAAATTTACAAAAAGCGAGGTGAAACACTCAACCAGAGCTGCTTTTTTTAACATTTCTCGAGGGCCATGGCGAGCCATTTCAAAAAAGCTGCACAACTAACGTATAAAATATTGATAAATTTGCTCGGCCTGATGTGTGTGTAAAGTTTTACGAGTTGTCGTTCATATTTAGAACCTCATAATCAGCTTTGTTTTATTGCCGAACAGTGCAATGCCACTCCCACAACTTTTCACGAAAAAGGACGAATTTCGTATTGTGACATCCTCATGGCCGAAACAGTCATCCGAGCATTTATGAGGGCGACCTTGTTGAGTTGCACGGAGAAAAACATCCAAGAAAATAACTTGTATTAGCTTTTACCAGTTGGTGGCGCTACTACTACGATGTAAAATAAGTTGGTAGATGTCTTCAGGGCTGAAGTATCCTCAAATGTGTACAACTTCGAGAAGATAGGATCATCTGAGTCATGTTGCCGGAGCTTTTGTTGCCACAGAGTACAATCGGACTTTTCAGCACCTTAATAGCCACGCCTTTTGCCAAAACGTCACAAAATTCGGCAGAGAGTAAGATCATTGTCTTGAGTCTTTTCTGACTAATTTTCAGTCGGATTCGTCAAAAGGGCACCGTGCAGTACGTGAAAATTAAAATAAAAACAAATTTTTTATTCCACTTGGCGGCACTGTGTGTATAACAAAATAATAACATTACGATGTCTTCAGGTCGGGACGTTTTATTTACAGGTGAAGGTTTGGATTTTTAGGAGCATGTGCAGGGGAGTTATTAAGCATTCATTTATTTGTATTAGGTTCATTTTGTCTTCTTATTATTGATATTTGACTGATTCATTAAAAGCAGACAATTATGTTTTAGGTTAATTTTTTACCTGACATGTTTCGGCGAGTCTTTCGCCTTCTTCAGAGTGTCGCATGATGGTGTCTTGAGCTGATGTTCCATGAGGGTGTGACTTACCTGTCAAAAAAATGAAAAAAATCAGAGCAGTAAAAGAACAAGCACAACATGAACATTACAAATCAGCAATCACTGACCACTGCAAAAGGGAAAACCACATCATGGACCGGGAGAAGGGCAGGGTCATCCGCACAGAAGAGAACAAACAACAGCGCTGGATCAGAGAGGCCATTGAGATCTGCAAGCGAGGCATAAAAACCATGAACAGAGACAAGGGAGCCTTCATCCTCTCTACCACCTGGACCAGCATCTTGGCGGAGTGAACGGACAGCGGGGGGCGTGACTTGCCTTCATTCTTGTGACAGGTAAGTCACGCCCTCATGGAACATCAGCTGATAAAGACGGGTCACAAGACAGCATCATGTGACACTCTGAAGAAGGCGAAAGACTTTCGTATTGTGACATGCTCAAGGCCTAAACACTAATCCGAGCAAATATAAGGTAGATTTTGTTCACCTGCCCGGAGAAAAACATCAACGAAAATAATTTGTATTTGTTTTAACCAGTTGGTGGCGCTACCACTGCGATCAAAAATAAGTTGGCAGCCGTCTTCAGGGCCTGAATATCCTCAAATGTGAAAAATTTCGAGAAGATGGATCATCTGAATCATTTTGCAGGAACTTTTGTTGCCACGGAGAATAATCAGACTCTGCGGCACCGTAATAGCCACGCCCTTCGAAGGAAAGTCACAAAAATAGGGATAGAGTAAGATCAATGTCTTGAGTCTTTTCTAGCCAATTTTCAATCAGATCCGTTAAAAGGGCACCGTGCAGTACGTCAAAATGTAAAAAATGATATTGATTGGCGCAAGGTGTATAACTGAATATAAACATATAGATGTCTTCAGGTACAGACTCTTTATGTACATGTGAAGTTTTGGATTTTTAGCAGCATGTGCAGGAGAGTTATTAAGCATTTTGTCCATTGCGGCGAAGGAAATCTTAAGTGAAAACTTTGAAGCCCCGCCCCCGTCATATAGTATTTCGGAAACAAAAAATTTTAGCCCCAGTGTTTGTCCCAGGTCTTCAGATGCTACAGACAGAATTTTAAGGCAATCAGATGAAGCCTTTAGGATCAGGGTGCAAAAGAATGACCCCTGTAAACATGCAAAAAAGGGCAAAAGTCGGACTTTCAAAAATTCATAACTCACTTCCTGTTAATATTAGACGTTAAAATATCAAATTTTTCGCCATGCCCGATGAGACTGCCAAGTTTGGTGAGTTTTTGTGCATGTTTCGGGGGTCAAAAATGCGATCGAACAATCGGAAAAATAATAATAATAATAATTTCTACAAAAACAATAGGGACTTCGCAGCGGTCGCTGCTCAGGCCCTAATAATAATAATAATAATATTAATAATAATAAAAGTAATAATATTTTCTACAAAAACAATAGGGACCTCGCAGCCGTCGCAGCTCGGGCCCTAATAACAATTTCTAGAAAAACAATAGGGACCTCGCAGCGGTCACTGCTCGGGCCCTAATAATAATAATAATAAAAATAATAATAATTTCCACAAAAACAATGGGGACCTCGTAGCGGTCGCTGCTCAGGCCCTAATAATAATTTCTACAAAAACAATAGGGACCTCGCCGCCGTCGCTGCTCGGGCCCCAATAATAATTTCTACACAAAGTCCATTGTGGTGACCCGCCCCCTTTTAAGTAAATTCAAAATGGCCGACTTCCTGTAAAACCTAGCTCATTGCTCCAAGAGACTTTTTTGTAGGTCTTGGTCTTATACATACAGTGAACCCTCGCTACTTCGCGGTTCACCTTTCGCGGGTTCAGTGCTTCGCGGGTCTAAAAAATATTCGGGGGCATTGTAGTTTCGCCGAGCGGCACGACGGGGCGCTGGAGCGGTTAGACGGCCGGCGTGCGCCGAAGAAGAGCGTGGGCGAAGAGGAGAGTGGACGAAGAAGAGCACGTTCTCCCGGACACGATCGGTGGCGACGTTTCGCGCGGTTCGGACCGTACCAGAGCTCCGGCCGGCGTGCGTGGCAGTTAAGCCGTAGAGGAGCACCTTCCCCGGGCACGGGCGGTGCCAAGCGGCCCCTAAGTTTAACCGAATGGAAGCTCCGGAGGAGGAGGGCATGCTCGCGTCACAGTAAGCCGAAGAGGAGCACCTTCCCCGGGCACGGGCGGTTCCAAGCGGCCCCTAAGTTTAACCGAATGGAAGCTCCGGAGGAGGAGGGCATGCTCGCGTCACAGTAAGCCGAAGAGGAGCACCTTCCCCGGGCACGGGCGGTTCCAAGCGGCCCCTAAGTTTAACTGAATGGAAGCTCCGGAGGAGGAGGGCATGCTCGCGTCACAGTAAGCCGAAGAGGAGCACCTTCCCCGGGCACGGGCGGTGCCAAGCGGCCCCTAAGTTTAACCGAATGGAAGTTCCGGGGGAGGAGGGCGGGCGTGTGTCACAGTTAAGCCGAATTGGAGCACCTCTTCCGCCCGGGCACGAGCGGAGCGCGAGGCTGTCAGTTATGAATGAATAAATGAATAAATAAATAAAGAATGCCACCTTTCATTTCACAGGGCACACCGGACGGCGTACCAGCAGGTAAAAGTCGGAGTAATTAAATAAATACAAAAAGAATGGCTGGGGAATAAAAAAATAATACGTTTTAATAATAATTTGGTTTTTTTGTTATAAAATGAATTTCACTCTCTCTCTCCCCGTATATATATATATATATATATATATATATATATATATATATATATATTTATTATATATATTGTATATTTTTTTTAAGCATTTTTGAAGGTGCGCCGCTACTTCGCGGATTTTCAGTTTTCGCGGGTGGTCTCGGTCCCCATTAACCGCGATAACCGAGGGTTCACTGTACTCCATAAAATTTACAAAAAGCGAGGTGAAACACTCAATCAGGGCTGCTTTTTTGAACATTTCTCGAGGGCCATGGCGAGCCATTTCAAAAAAGCTGCACAACTAACGTATAAAATATTGATAAATTTGCTCGGCCTGATGTGTGTGTAAAGTTTCACGAGTTGTCGTTCATATTTAGAACCTCATAATCAGCGTTGTTTTATTGCCGAACAGTGCAATGCCACTCCCACAACTTTTCACGAAAAAGGACTAATTTCGTATTGTGACATCCTCATGGCCGAAACAGTCATCCGAGCATATATGAGGGCGACCTTGTTGAGTTGCACGGAGAAAAACATCCAAGAAAATAACTTGTATTAGCTTTTACCAGTTGGTGGCGCTACTACTACGATGAAAAATAAGTCGGTAGATGTCTTCAGGGCTGAAGTATCCTCAAATGTGTACAACTTCGAGAAGATAGGATCATCTGAGTCATGTTGCCGGAGCTTTTGTTGCCACAGAGTACAATCGGACTTTTCAGCACCTTAATAGCCACGCCTTTTGCCAAAACGTCACAAAATTCGGCAGAGAGTAAGATCATTGTCTTGAGTCTTTTCTGACTAATTTTCAGTCGGATTCGTCAAAAGGGCACCGTGCAGTACGTGAAAATTAAAATAAAAACAAATTTTTGATTCCACTTGGCGGCGCTGTGTGTATAACAAAATAATAACATTAAGATGTCTTCAGGTCGGGACGTTTTATTTACAGGTGAAGGTTTGGATTTTTAGGAGCATGTGCAGGGGAGTTATTAAGCATTCATTTATTTGTATTAGGTTCATTTTGTCTTCTTATTATTGATATTTGACTGATTCATTAAAAGCAGACAATTATGTTTTAGGTTAATTTTTTACCTGACATGTTTCGGCGAGTCTTTCGCCTTCTTCAGAGTGTCGCATGATGGTGTCTTGAGCTGATGTTCCATGAGGGTGTGACTTACCTGTCAAAAAAATGAAAAAAATCAGAGCAGTAAAAGAACAAGCACAACATGAACATTACAAATCAGCAATCACTGACCACTGCAAAAGGGAAAACCACATCATGGACCGGGAGAAGGGCAGGGTCATCCGCACAGAAGAGAACAAACAACAGCGCTGGATCAGAGAGGCCATTGAGATCTGCAAGCGAGGCATAAAAACCATGAACAGAGACAAGGGAGCCTTCATCCTCTCTACCACCTGGACCAGCATCTTGGCGGAGTGAACGGACAGCGGGGGGCGTGACTTGCCTTCATTCTTGTGACAGGTAAGTCACGCCCTCATGGAACATCAGCTGATAAAGACGGGTCACAAGACAGCATCATGTGACACTCTGAAGAAGGCGAAAGACTTTCGTATTGTGACATGCTCAAGGCCTAAACACTAATCCGAGCAAATATAAGGTAGATTTTGTTCACCTGCCCGGAGAAAAACATCAACGAAAATAATTTGTATTTGTTTTAACCAGTTGGTGGCGCTACCACTGCGATCAAAAATAAGTTGGCAGCCGTCTTCAGGGCCTGAATATCCTCAAATGTGAAAAATTTCGAGAAGATGGATCATCTGAATCATTTTGCAGGAACTTTTGTTGCCACGGAGAATAATCAGACTCTGCGGCACCGTAATAGCCACGCCCTTCGAAGGAAAGTCACAAAAATAGGGATAGAGTAAGATCAATGTCTTGAGTCTTTTCTAGCCAATTTTCAATCAGATCCGTTAAAAGGGCACCGTGCAGTACGTCAAAATGTAAAAAATGATATTGATTGGCGCAAGGTGTATAACTGAATATAAACATATAGATGTCTTCAGGTACAGACTCTTTATGTACATGTGAAGTTTTGGATTTTTAGCAGCATGTGCAGGAGAGTTATTAAGCATTTTGTCCATTGCGGCGAAGGAAATCTTAAGTGAAAACTTTGAAGCCCCGCCCCCGTCATATAGTATTTCGGAAACAAAAAATTTTAGCCCCAGTGTTTGTCCCAGGTCTTCAGATGCTACAGACAGAATTTTAAGGCAATCAGATGAAGCCTTTAGGATCAGGGTGCAAAAGAATGACCCCTGTAAACATGCAAAAAAGGGCAAAAGTCGGACTTTCAAAAATTCATAACTCACTTCCTGTTAATATTAGACGTTAAAATATCAAATTTTTCGCCATGCCCGATGAGACTGCCAAGTTTGGTGAGTTTTTGTGCATGTTTCGGGGGTCAAAAATGCGATCGAACAATCGGAAAAATAATAATAATAATAATTTCTACAAAAACAATAGGGACTTCGCAGCGGTCGCTGCTCAGGCCCTAATAATAATAATAATAATATTAATAATAATAAAAGTAATAATATTTTCTACAAAAACAATAGGGACCTCGCAGCCGTCGCAGCTCGGGCCCTAATAACAATTTCTAGAAAAACAATAGGGACCTCGCAGCGGTCACTGCTCGGGCCCTAATAATAATAATAATAAAAATAATAATAATTTCCACAAAAACAATGGGGACCTCGTAGCGGTCGCTGCTCAGGCCCTAATAATAATTTCTACAAAAACAATAGGGACCTCGCCGCCGTCGCTGCTCGGGCCCCAATAATAATTTCTACACAAAGTCCATTGTGGTGACCCGCCCCCTTTTAAGTAAATTCAAAATGGCCGACTTCCTGTAAAACCTAGCTCATTGCTCCAAGAGACTTTTTTGTAGGTCTTGGTCTTATACATACAGTGAACCCTCGCTACTTCGCGGTTCACCTTTCGCGGGTTCAGTGCTTCGCGGGTCTAAAAAATATTCGGGGGCATTGTAGTTTCGCCGAGCGGCACGACGGGGCGCTGGAGCGGTTAGACGGCCGGCGTGCGCCGAAGAAGAGCGTGGGCGAAGAGGAGAGTGGACGAAGAAGAGCACGTTCTCCCGGACACGATCGGTGGCGACGTTTCGCGCGGTTCGGACCGTACCAGAGCTCCGGCCGGCGTGCGTGGCAGTTAAGCCGTAGAGGAGCACCTTCCCCGGGCACGGGCGGTGCCAAGCGGCCCCTAAGTTTAACCGAATGGAAGCTCCGGAGGAGGAGGGCATGCTCGCGTCACAGTAAGCCGAAGAGGAGCACCTTCCCCGGGCACGGGCGGTTCCAAGCGGCCCCTAAGTTTAACCGAATGGAAGCTCCGGAGGAGGAGGGCATGCTCGCGTCACAGTAAGCCGAAGAGGAGCACCTTCCCCGGGCACGGGCGGTTCCAAGCGGCCCCTAAGTTTAACTGAATGGAAGCTCCGGAGGAGGAGGGCATGCTCGCGTCACAGTAAGCCGAAGAGGAGCACCTTCCCCGGGCACGGGCGGTGCCAAGCGGCCCCTAAGTTTAACCGAATGGAAGTTCCGGGGGAGGAGGGCGGGCGTGTGTCACAGTTAAGCCGAATTGGAGCACCTCTTCCGCCCGGGCACGAGCGGAGCGCGAGGCTGTCAGTTATGAATGAATAAATGAATAAATAAATAAAGAATGCCACCTTTCATTTCACAGGGCACACCGGACGGCGTACCAGCAGGTAAAAGTCGGAGTAATTAAATAAATACAAAAAGAATGGCTGGGGAATAAAAAAATAATACGTTTTAATAATAATTTGGTTTTTTTGTTATAAAATGAATTTCACTCTCTCTCTCCCCGTATATATATATATATATATATATATATATATATATATATATTTATTATATATATTGTATATTTTTTTTAAGCATTTTTGAAGGTGCGCCGCTACTTCGCGGATTTTCAGTTTTCGCGGGTGGTCTCGGTCCCCATTAACCGCGATAACCGAGGGTTCACTGTACTCCATAAAATTTACAAAAAGCGAGGTGAAACACTCAATCAGGGCTGCTTTTTTGAACATTTCTCGAGGGCCATGGCGAGCCATTTCAAAAAAGCTGCACAACTAACGTATAAAATATTGATAAATTTGCTCGGCCTGATGTGTGTGTAAAGTTTCACGAGTTGTCGTTCATATTTAGAACCTCATAATCAGCGTTGTTTTATTGCCGAACAGTGCAATGCCACTCCCACAACTTTTCACGAAAAAGGACTAATTTCGTATTGTGACATCCTCATGGCCGAAACAGTCATCCGAGCATATATGAGGGCGACCTTGTTGAGTTGCACGGAGAAAAACATCCAAGAAAATAACTTGTATTAGCTTTTACCAGTTGGTGGCGCTACTACTACGATGAAAAATAAGTCGGTAGATGTCTTCAGGGCTGAAGTATCCTCAAATGTGTACAACTTCGAGAAGATAGGATCATCTGAGTCATGTTGCCGGAGCTTTTGTTGCCACAGAGTACAATCGGACTTTTCAGCACCTTAATAGCCACGCCTTTTGCCAAAACGTCACAAAATTCGGCAGAGAGTAAGATCATTGTCTTGAGTCTTTTCTGACTAATTTTCAGTCGGATTCGTCAAAAGGGCACCGTGCAGTACGTGAAAATTAAAATAAAAACAAATTTTTGATTCCACTTGGCGGCGCTGTGTGTATAACAAAATAATAACATTAAGATGTCTTCAGGTCGGGACGTTTTATTTACAGGTGAAGGTTTGGATTTTTAGGAGCATGTGCAGGGGAGTTATTAAGCATTCATTTATTTGTATTAGGTTCATTTTGTCTTCTTATTATTGATATTTGACTGATTCATTAAAAGCAGACAATTATGTTTTAGGTTAATTTTTTACCTGACATGTTTCGGCGAGTCTTTTGCCTTCTTCAGAGTGTCGCATGATGGTGTCTTGAGCTGATGTTCCATGAGGGTGTGACTTACCTGTCAAAAAAATGAAAAAATCAGAGCAGTAAAAGAACAAGCACAACATGAACATTACAAATCAGCAATCACTGACCACTGCAAAAGGGAAAACCACATCATGGACCGGGAGAAGGGCAGGGTCATCCGCACAGAAGAGAACAAACAACAGCGCTGGATCAGAGAGGCCATTGAGATCTGCAAGCGAGGCATAAAAACCATGAACAGAGACAAGGGAGCCTTCATCCTCTCTACCACCTGGAGCAGCATCTTGGCGGAGTGAACGGACAGCGGGGGGCGTGACTTGCCTTCATTCTTGTGACAGGTAAGTCACGCCCTCATGGAACATCAGCTGATAAAGACGGGTCACAAGACAGCATCATGTGACACTCTGAAGAAGGCGAAAGACTTTCGTATTGTGACATGCTCAAGGCCTAAACACTCATCCGAGCAAATATAAGGTAGATTATGTTCACCTGCCCGGAGAAAAACATCAACGAAAATAATTTGTATTTGTTTTAACCAGTTGGTGGCACTACCACTGCGATCAAAAATAAGTTGGCAGCCGTCTTCAGGGCCTGAATATCCTCAAATGTGAAAGATTTCCAGAAGATGGATCATCTGAATCATTTTGCAGGAACTTTTGTTGCCACGGAGAATAATCAGACTCTGCGGCACCGTAATAGCCACGCCCTTTGAAGGAAAGTCGTAAAAATAGGGATAGAGTAAGATCAATGTCTTGAGTCTTTTCTAGCCAATTTTCAATCAGATTCGTTAAAAGGGCACCGTGCAGTACGTCAAAATGTAAAAAATGATATTGATTGGCGCAAGGTGTATAACTGAATATAAACATATAGATGTCTTCAGGTACAGACTCTTTATGTACATGTGAAGTTTTGGATTTTTAGCAGCATGTGCAGGAGAGTTATTAAGCATTTTGTCCATTGCGGCGAAGGAAATCTTAAGTGAAAACTTTGATGCCTCGCCCCCGTCATATAGTATTTCGGAAACAAAAAATTTTAGCCCCAGTGTTTGTCCCAGGTCTTCAGATGCTACAGACAGAATTTTAAGGCAATCAGATGAAGCCTTTAGGATCAGGGTGCAAAAGAATGACCCCTGTAAACATGCAAAAAAGGGCAAAAGTCGGACTTTCAAAAATTCATAACTCACTTCCTGTTCATATTAGACGTTAAAATATCAAATTTTTCGCCATGCCCGATGAGACTGCCAAGTTTGCTGAGTTTTTGTGCATGTTTCGGGGGTCAAAAATGCGATCGAACAATCGGAAAAATAATAATAATAATAATTTCTACAAAAACAATAGGGACTTCGCAGCGGTCGCTGCTCAGGCCCTAATAATAATAATAATAATAATAATAAAAGTAATAATATTTTCTACAAAAACAATAGGGACCTCGCCGCGGTCGCTGCTCGGGCCCCAATAATAATTTCTACACAAAGTCCATTGTGGTGACCCGCCCCCTTTTAAGTAAATTCAAAATGGCCGACTTCCTGTAAAACCTAGCTCATTGCTCCAAGAGACTTTTTTGTAGGTCTTGGTCTTATACATACAGTGAACCCTCGCTACTTCGCGGTTCACCTTTCGCGGGTTCAGTGCTTCGCGGGTCTAAAAAATATTCGGGGGCATTGTAGTTTCGCCGAGCGGCACGACGGGGCGCTGGAGCGGTTAGACGGCCGGCGTGCGCCGAAGAAGAGCGTGGGCGAAGAGGAGAGTGGACGAAGAAGAGCACGTTCCCCCGGACACGATCAGTGGCGACGTTTCGCGCGGTTCGGACCGTACCAGAGCTCCGGCCAGCATGCGTGGCAGTTAAGCCGTAGAGGAGCACCTTCCCCGGGCACGGGCGGTGCCAAGCGGCCCCTAAGTTTAACCGAATGGAAGCTCCGGAGGAGGAGGGCATGCTCGCGTCACAGTAAGCCGAAGAGGAGCACCGTCCCCGGGCACGGGCGGTTCCAAGCGGCCCCTAAGTTTAACCGAATGGAAGCTCCGGAGGAGGAGGGCATGCTCGCGTCACAGTAAGCCGAAGAGGAGCACCTTCCCCGGGCACGGGCGGTGCCAAGCGGCCCCTAAGTTTAACCGAATGGAATCTCCGGGGGAGGAGGACGGGCGTGTGTCACAGTTAAGCCAAATTGGAGCACCTCTTCTGCCCGGGCACGAGCGGAGCGCGAGGCTGTCAGTTATGAATGAATAAATGAATAAATAAATAAAGAATGCCACCTTTCATTTCACAGGGCACACCGGACGGCGTACCAGCAGGTAAAAGTCGGAGTAATTAAATAAATACAAAAAGAATGGCTGGGGAATAAAAAAATAATACGTTTTAATAATAATTAGTTTTTTTTGTTATAACATGAATTTCACTCTCTCTCTCCCCGTATATATATATATATATATATATATATATATATATATATATATATATATATTTATATATTTATTGTATATATTGTATATTTTTTTTAAGCATTTTTGAAGGTGCGCCGCTACTTCGCGGATTTTCAGTTTTCGCGGGTGGTCTCGGTCCCCATTAACCGCGATAACCGAGGGTTCACTGTTCTCCATAAAATTTACAAAAAGCGAGGTGAAACACTCAACCAGAGCTGCTTTTTTTTAACATTTCTCGAGGGCCATGGCGAGCCATTTCAAAAAAGCTGCACAACTAACGTATAAAATATTGATAAATTTGCTCGGCCTGATGTGTGTGTAAAGTTTTACGAGTTGTCGTTCATATTTAGAACCTCATAATCAGCTTTGTTTTATTGCCGAACAGTGCAATGCCACTCCCACAACTTTTCACGAAAAAGGACGAATTTCGTATTGTGACATCCTCATGGCCGAAACAGTCATCCGAGCATATATGAGGGCGACCTTGTTGAGTTGCACGGAGAAAAACATCCAAGAAAATAACTTGTATTAGCTTTTACCAGTTGGTGGCGCTACTACTACGATGTAAAATAAGTTGGTAGATGTCTTCAGGGCTGAAGTATCCTCAAATGTGTACAACTTCGAGAAGATAGGATCATCTGAGTCATGTTGCCGGAGCTTTTGTTGCCACAGAGTACAATCGGACTTTTCAGCACCTTAATAGCCACGCCTTTTGCCAAAACGTCACAAAATTTGGCAGAGAGTAAGATCATTGTCTTGAGTCTTTTCTGACTAATTTTCAGTCGGATTCGTCAAAAGGGCACCGTGCAGTACGTGAAAATTAAAATAAAAACAAATTTTTGATTCCACTTGGCGGCACTGTGTGTATAACAAAATAATAACATTACGATGTCTTCAGGTCGGGACGTTTTATTTACAGGTGAAGGTTTGGATTTTTAGGAGCATGTGCAGGGGAGTTATTAAGCATTCATTTATTTGTATTAGGTTCATTTTGTCTTCTTATTATTGATATTTGACTGATTCATTAAAAGCAGACAATTATGTTTTAGGTTAATTTTTTACCTGACATGTTTCGGCGAGTCTTTCGCCTTCTTCAGAGTGTCGCATGATGGTGTCTTGAGCTGATGTTCCATGAGGGTGTGACTTACCTGTCAAAAAAATGAAAAAAATCAGAGCAGTAAAAGAACAAGCACAACATGAACATTACAAATCAGCAATCACTGACCACTGCAAAAGGGAAAACCACATCATGGACCGGGAGAAGGGCAGGGTCATCCGCACAGAAGAGAACAAACAACAGCGCTGGATCAGAGAGGCCATTGAGATCTGCAAGCGAGGCATAAAAACCATGAACAGAGACAAGGGAGCCTTCATCCTCTCTACCACCTGGACCAGCATCTTGGCGGAGTGAACGGACAGCGGGGGGCGTGACTTGCCTTCATTCTTGTGACAGGTAAGTCACGCCCTCATGGAACATCAGCTGATAAAGACGGGTCACAAGACAGCATCATGTGACACTCTGAAGAAGGCGAAAGACTTTCGTATTGTGACATGCTCAAGGCCTAAACACTCATCCGAGCAAATATAAGGTAGATTTTGTTCACCTGCCCGGAGAAAAACATCAACGAAAATAATTTGTATTTGTTTTAACCAGTTGGTGGCGCTACCACTGCGATCAAAAATAAGTTGGCAGCCGTCTTCAGGGCCTGAATATCCTCAAATGTGAAAAATTTCGAGAAGATGGATCATCTGAATCATTTTGCAGGAACTTTTGTTGCCACGGAGAATAATCAGACTCTGCGGCACCGTAATAGCCACGCCCTTCGAAGGAAAGTCACAAAAATAGGGATAGAGTAAGATCAATGTCTTGAGTCTTTTCTAGCCAATTTTCAATCAGATTCGTTAAAAGGGCACCGTGCAGTACGTCAAAATGTAAAAAATGATATTGATTGGCGCAAGGTGTATAACTGAATATAAACATATAGATGTCTTCAGGTACAGACTTTTTATGTACATGTGAAGTTTTGGATTTTTAGCAGCATGTGCAGGAGAGTTATTAAGCATTTTGTCCATTGCGGCGAAGGAAATCTTAAGTGAAAACTTTGAAGCCCCGCCCCCGTCATATAGTATTTCGGAAACAAAAAATTTTAGCCCCAGTGTTTGTCCCAGGTCTTCAGATGCTACAGACAGAATTTTAAGGCAATCAGATGAAGCCTTTAGGATCAGGGTGCAAAAGAATGACCCCTGTAAACATGCAAAAAAGGGCAAAAGTCGGACTTTCAAAAATTCATAACTCACTTCCTGTTCATATTAGACGTTAAAATATCAAATTTTTCGCCATGCCCGATGAGACTGCCAAGTTTGGTGAGTTTTTGTGCATGTTTCGGGGGTCAAAAATGCGATCGAACAATCGGAAAAATAATAATAATAATAATTTCTACAAAAACAATAGGGACTTCGCAGCGGTCGCTGCTCAGGCCCTAATAATAATAATAATAATATTAATAATAATAAAAGTAATAATATTTTCTACAAAAACAATAGGGACCTCGCAGCCGTCGCAGCTCGGGCCCTAATAACAATTTCTAGAAAAACAATAGGGACCTCGCAGCGGTCACTGCTCGGGCCCTAATAATAATAATAATAAAAATAATAATAATTTCCACAAAAACAATGGGGACCTCGTAGCGGTCGCTGCTCAGGCCCTAATAATAATTTCTACAAAAACAATAGGGACCTCGCCGCCGTCGCTGCTCGGGCCCCAATAATAATTTCTACACAAAGTCCATTGTGGTGACCCGCCCCCTTTTAAGTAAATTCAAAATGGCCGACTTCCTGTAAAACCTAGCTCATTGCTCCAAGAGACTTTTTTGTAGGTCTTGGTCTTATACATACAGTGAACCCTCGCTACTTCGCGGTTCACCTTTCGCGGGTTCAGTGCTTCGCGGGTCTAAAAAATATTCGGGGGCATTGTAGTTTCGCCGAGCGGCACGACGGGGCGCTGGAGCGGTTAGACGGCCGGCGTGCGCCGAAGAAGAGCGTGGGCGAAGAGGAGAGTGGACGAAGAAGAGCACGTTCTCCCTGACACGATCGGTGGCGACGTTTCGCGCGGTTCGGACCGTACCAGAGCTCCGGCCGGCGTGCGTGGCAGTTAAGCCGTAGAGGAGCACCTTCCCCGGGCACGGGCGGTGCCAAGCGGCCCCTAAGTTTAACCGAATGGAAGCTCCGGAGGAGGAGGGCATGCTCGCGTCACAGTAAGCCGAAGAGGAGCACCTTCCCCGGGCACGGGCGGTTCCAAGCGGCCCCTAAGTTTAACCGAATGGAAGCTCCGGAGGAGGAGGGCATGCTCGCGTCACAGTAAGCCGAAGAGGAGCACCTTCCCCGGGCACGGGCGGTTCCAAGCGGCCCCTAAGTTTAACTGAATGGAAGCTCCGGAGGAGGAGGGCATGCTCGCGTCACAGTAAGCCGAAGAGGAGCACCTTCCCCGGGCACGGGCGGTGCCAAGCGGCCCCTAAGTTTAACCGAATGGAAGTTCCGGGGGAGGAGGGCGGGCGTGTGTCACAGTTAAGCCGAATTGGAGCACCTCTTCCGCCCGGGCACGAGCGGAGCGCGAGGCTGTCAGTTATGAATGAATAAATGAATAAATAAATAAAGAATGCCACCTTTCATTTCACAGGGCACACCGGACGGCGTACCAGCAGGTAAAAGTCGGAGTAATTAAATAAATACAAAAAGAATGGCTGGGGAATAAAAAAATAATACGTTTTAATAATAATTTGTTTTTTTTGTTATAAAATGAATTTCACTCTCTCTCTCCCCGTATATATATATATATATATATATATATATATATATATATATATATATATATATATTTATTATATATATTGTATATTTTTTTTAAGCATTTTTGAAGGTGCGCCGCTACTTCGCGGATTTTCAGTTTTCGCGGGTGGTCTCGGTCCCCATTAACCGCGATAACCGAGGGTTCACTGTACTCCATAAAATTTACAAAAAGCGAGGTGAAACACTCAATCAGGGCTGCTTTTTTGAACATTTCTCAAGGGCCATGGCGAGCCATTTAAAAAAAGCTGCACAACTAACGTATAAAATATTGATAAATTTGCTCGGCCTGATGTGTGTGTAAAGTTTCACGAGTTGTCGTTCATATTTAGAACCTCATAATCAGCGTTGTTTTATTGCCGAACAGTGCAATGCCACTCCCACAACTTTTCACGAAAAAGGACTAATTTCGTATTGTGACATCCTCATGGCCGAAACAGTCATCCGAGCATATATGAGGGCGACCTTGTTGAGTTGCACGGAGAAAAACATCCAAGAAAATAACTTGTATTAGCTTTTACCAGTTGGTGGCGCTACTACTACGATGAAAAATAAGTCGGTAGATGTCTTCAGGGCTTAAGTATCCTCAAATGTGTACAACTTCGAGAAGATAGGATCATCTGAGTCATGTTGCCAGAGCTTTTGTTGCCAGAGTACAATCGGACTTTTCAGCATCGTAATAGCCACGCCTTTTGCCAAAACGTCATAAAATTCGGCAGAGAGTAAGATCATTGTCTTGAGTCTTTTCTGACTAATTTTCAGTCGGATTCGTCAAAAGGGCACCGTGCAGTACGTGAAAATTAAAATAAAAACAAATTTTTGATTCCACTTGGCGGCGCTGTGTGTATAACAAAATAATAACATTAAGATGTCTTCAGGTCGGGACGTTTTATTTACAGGTGAAGGTTTGGATTTTTAGGAGCATGTGCAGGGGAGTTATTAAGCATTCATTTATTTGTATTAGGTTCATTTTGTCTTCTTATTATTGATATTTGACTGATTCATTAAAAGCAGACAATTATGTTTTAGGTTAATTTTTTACCTGACATGTTTCGGCGAGTCTTTTGCCTTCTTCAGAGTGTCGCATGATGGTGTCTTGAGACCCGTCTTTATCAGCTGATGTTCCATGAGGGTGTGACTTACCTGTCAAAAAAATGAAAAAATCAGAGCAGTAAAAGAACAAGCACAACATGAACATTACAAATCAGCAATCACTGACCGCTGCAAAAGGGAAAACCACATCATGGACCGGGAGAAGGGCAGGGTCATCCGCACCGAAGAGAATAAACAACAGCGCTGGATCAGAGAGGCCATTGAGATCTGCAAGCGAGGCATAAAAACCATGAACAGAGACAAGGGAGCCTTCATCCTCTCTACCACCTGGAGCAGCATTTTGGCGGAGTGAACGGACAGCGGGGGGCGTGACTTGCCTTCATTCTTGTGACAGGTAAGTCACGCCCTCATGGAACATCAGCTGATAAAGACGGGCCACAAGACACCATCATGTGACACTCTGAAGAAGGCGAAAGACTTTCGTATTGTGACATCCTCAAGGCCTAAACACTCATCCGAGCAAATGTAAGGTAGATTTTGTTAACCTGCCCGGAGAAAAAAATCAACGAAAATAATTTGTATTTGTTTTAACCAGTTGGTGGCGCTACCACTGCGATCAAAAATAAGTTGGCAGCCGTCTTCAGGGCCTGAATATCCTCAAATGTGAAAAATTTCGAGAAGATGGATCATCTGAATCATTTTGCAGGAACTTTTGTTGCCACGGAGAATAATCAGACTCTGCGGCACCGTAATAGCCACGCCCTTCGAAGGAAAGTCACAAAAATAGGGATAGAGTAAGATCAATGTCTTGAGTCTTTTCTAGCCAATTTTCAATCAGATTCGTTAAAAGGGCACCGTGCAGTACGTCAAAATGTAAAAAATGATATTGATTGGCGCAAGGTGTATAACTGAATATAAACATATAGATGTCTTCAGGTACAGACTCTTTATGTACATGTGAAGTTTTGGATTTTTAGCAGCATGTGCAGGAGAGTTATTAAGCATTTTGTCCATTGCGGCGAAGGAAATCTTAAGTGAAAACTTTGATGCCCCGCCCCCGTCATATAGTATTTCGGAAACAAAAAATTTTAGCCCCAGTGTTTGTCCCAGGTCTTCAGAAGCTACAGACAGAATTTTAAGGCAATCAGATGAAGCCTTTAGGATCAGGGTGCAAAAGAATGACCCCTGTAAACATGCAAAAAAGGGCAAAAGTCGGACTTTCAAAAATTCATAACTCACTTCTTGTTCATATTAGACATTAAAATATCAAATTTTTCGCCATGCCCGATGAGACTGCCAACTTTGGTGAGTTTTTGTGCATGTTTCGGGGGTCAAAAATGCGATCGAACAATCGGAAAAATAATAATAATAATAATTTCTACAAAAACAATAGGGACTTCGCAGCGGTCGCTGCTCAGGCCCTAATAATAATAATAATAATTATAATAAAAGTAATAATATTTTCTACAAAAACAATAGGG